>NW_021319552.1:949951-1044881 GCF_001605985.2 Dendrobium catenatum
CAATATATATATATATATATATATATATATATATATATATATATATATATATATAACAGTATGCATGTAAATCCCCCTTAAATGTTATATATATTATTATGCCAGTCATATTTTATATAGTATATTTATTATTTTGTCTAATTATTTTAATATTTTTTCTTAATAAAACATTCTAATGTTATATTATTTTTTTTTTAATTTTGCTTTATATTTTATATGCAGCAACATAATATTATTTCTAATTAAATTTTTTTGTTGCCCCCACAAAGTTTGTTGGGCAAGCCCTTCCATAGTGATCTGCTGTCATAGACAAATTCGTCATATTTAATCGGGATCGGAGTCTGCACCGCCGAGATATTGAGAACAGCGACAATAGAGAAAAAGCAGAGGAAAATGAAGGTCGAAGCCCTCGGCCTTTCCCCTTTCTCCAGCAAAGCTAGATCCCCCTCTCCTCTAATTCAATTTGCCCTAGCCGAACCCTCCATCCCGTATGCGATCTTCCATTTGGAACCCGATCTCTCCTGTTCGAATAGAGAAGCCGCTTCTGGAGAAGCCGATCAGCCTCCCTTTTGCTATCGTTCCTCCTTCACAGACGAAGCAATATATTTAAGGTTGCTCAGCTCTATGTGTAGTGTCTGGTGTTCGGTATTTTTTCTTCCCTTAATATTTGATTTCATGCGATTTTCTTTCATATGGCTGCAAATCGGCTTGGGGATCTTGGGTTTTTTTATGAAAAGGAGAAGTCGAAATCATTTTGTGATGCTTTATCTGGTGATTCGCCTGCTTTTCTACCGCTCAAAGTTTCTTCTCATCGTGGTTTGCTTGATTTAATCATTTTGGAAGAGGAATTATTGTCTCTTCTTGCGTCTATTGAGTTTGCGTTGGTAGGAAAATTTTTGGGCCGTCGCCTGCCTCTGGATTTTATTCAAAAATTCCTCTTTAATCTGAAGTTGGGTGGTGCATTCTCGATTAATGTCTTGAATCCTAAAAATGTGTTGATCAAGCTAGCTAATGATCTAGATTACTATAGGATTTTCTCTCACCGATCGTATTTCATTGCTAACTATTTCATGAAGTTTTTAAGTGGTCTTCCCTCTTTGACTTTAATGTTGAGTGCCTATTATGCCCGTGTGGATCTCTTTTCCCAGTTTGCATCCTCATCTTTTTTCACCTCTCATTCTTCATGGTTTGGGCTCTATGTTTGGTAGGCCTTTGCGTATTGAAAATGCCACTTCGAACGACACAGCCCTTTGTTGCTTGAATTCTTGTGGAACTAGATGGCACAAAACGTTATGCTTCTCATGTGTGGCTTGGCTCTGAATCTATGGGCTACATCCAAAATATTGAAATGGAGGTTTTCCCATTGTATTGCTCTCAATGTAAAACATCGGGCCACTCTAAAGAGGTTTGCCCTATTTTATTTCCTAAGATGGATGTGCGTCCCTCTATTCCTGAGGTGGCCGTCGTGGAGGTGGCTGATAATCCTGTTAATGGTTTGGTTGAGGTGGAGCTTAATGAGGGGGTACCTGTTAATGATATTACTCTTCACAATGATACTATGAATGTTGTGCCTCCTTTACATAATGAGGTGGGTCATGTTATTATGAATGTTGTAGAGTTAGGTGTTGATGTTTCACACCGTGATGTTGTTTTAGTTTCGCTTACTACTGTCCTTCAGCCGAGTGAATGTGTTGTATTGAATGCTCCTGGTGAGTTTGGTGAGGGTTTTTATGACTTGGTTGCTCCTATTTTTGAGGAGGTGGAGGTGGAGGATGGTGTGATTTAGATGGATGGTTCCCTTGGTTCACATGGGATTGTGGATGTCCCTAGTGTGGTGATTGTTGTTCCTCCCCTCCTGGGATCTACGATGGTTGCTGGCAATGTTTTTTTTAGGTGAAGGATTTTGTCGCGAGCAGGAGAGTCCTGTTTGAGATAAATTGATTGGTTGGATGACTCGATGGATTCTTTATGCGATTCAGATGATGATTTGGAGGATGAAGTTGGGGCCTTACAAGGTTCGTATGGTTTAGATATCTCTAGGGCTTTGGGTCCCCCTTTCTCTCATCATGAAAAATGACGTCATTGCAAACTAGGAGATAGTTCTTCTGCTTGCTCCATGGATGGTCAGGCTTGGTTGCAACCTTTGTGGTCTTTTGGTCTTTGATTGTGGTTGTTTCTAATTTTTTTGGACTTTATTCTGGGTTGTTTGGATACTCTTCGTGGACATTTGCTAGGGAGCTGTTGCTTTTGGTGCATTGGAGTTTGATGATACTTCCTTGTTGTTATCTTTTGTTTTGCCTTGCTTTTTTATCTTCTTTATTTAGTTGGATCCAAAGCTCGTAGGTTTTTATTCAAATGATTTTCTTTTAGTGAGCTTATAATCTTTTAAGGTCTTGTAATTTTTATTAAAAAAAATTTCAATCATATTTTTATATATTCTCATTAATTTTTTGTCTAGATTTTTAGATGCTTGATCTTGATAGAACCTTCTAAAATCTAAAATCTTCAAGATAACAATTCTTGACAATAGATTATATAGAGAAAAGAGGGGAATATATACGATATATGAAGTGATAAATAAATAAAAATGCTTAGTAGATGAATTTAAAAAGAATCAAGTTGAAGGTGATAATACTACAAAGCTAATTAAGGATATCATAATATCAAATTTTAAAAGAAATTTGATGATGATGATGATTTTTTAGTTAAATAACTATCATGTATAATTTATTCGAAAAACTTTTCATTCCCACATTTCCACACGCTCTACACAAAATAATTGTTGTTTGATTTGTATAAAAATGAGATATAAATTGATAAATAAGAGAACTCTCACTTACAATCAATTTTCAAGCAACGAATGAGTTCTTGTTCATCTCTGGCTCCTGTTTGCAAGACCAAAGTCGAATAGCCTTCAATTCATTCTCCTTTCCAAAAGCTTGACTCTGACGGCAGAGCTAACATAGGCTTCCTTCAATCTTGCATAACTAGACCGCACGCTAGACTATTCGTGTGAGACCCCTAGCCTTCGCTATCCGTTTGTGACAACTCCAATCCATGCGATGGTGCGAGAGCCGACAACCTCCACTAAAATCCATGTAAAACCCCCTATCGCGGGTCTTCCACATACAAGCAATCTGTCTGAACTCCTCACATGAATGAGATTGTACGCCTTCGTAGGAGAAAGCTCCTTATTCTTCCAAATAGCAGGCCGTTTGCAAGTACTTCATAATAATTTAGTTTTCTGCTTATATTTTAAGACCAATTCTGAAATCTAAATAAATGTTGACAATATATGGTAAAGCCTAAATCACGTAAAATATTTCATTCCCACATCCTCTACATGGAATAATTACTATTTAATTTTTATAAAAGTGAGATAGAAACTGACAAATAAGATTACACTCACTTACAATCAGTTTTAAAGCAAAGAATAAGTTCTTGTTCTACATAAAATAACTGTTGTTTTATTTGCAGAAAAATGAGTAGAAACTGACAAATAAGGTTATGCTCACTTACAATCAGTTTTCAAGCAAAAAACGAGTTCTTGTTCATCTCCGGCTCTTGTTTACAAGGACAACATCGAACAACTTTCAATTCAGTCTCCTCTCTAAAAGCTTGACTCCTACGTCGGAGCCAACGCCGACTTCCTTCAATCTTGCATAACTAGATCGCATGCCAGATCATTCGTGCGAGACCCCTAGCCTCTGCTATCCGTTTGCGGCAACTCCAGTGAGAGAACTTGTTTACTATATATAAGCTTAGGATCTACAAGAGACAAAGAGGTTGGATGAAAGATCTCTTCATTCTTACTTCCTTAAATCTTGATATAAGGTTGTATTTATAGATGGGAAGAAATTACAGTAGTTATCAAGAAGAGAGAAATACAAATTCCATTTTGTACGGCAATGACACATCAATAGTTAGATACAGGGAGCGTATTCTGAGTTTGTTGATGTGGACATGTGTTTAACATCCAATCTATGGGACGGTGCAAGAGCCCCCAACCTCCACCGATATCCGTGCAAAACGCCCTGCCGCTGGTCTTCCACACACAAACAATGCATCTGAACTCCTCATGTGAACGAGAGTGTCCATCTACTCTGGTGAAAGCTCTTTATTCTTCCAAATACTGGGCCATTTGCAACTATTATGTAACAACTTAGTTTTCTACTTATAATTTAAGACCAATTCTAAAATCTAAATAATTGTTGGCAATATTTAACAAAGCCTAAATCATGTAAAATATTTCATTCCCACATCCTTTACAAAGAACAACTGCTGTTTGATTTGTATAAAAAAGAGATAGAAATTGACATATATGGCTACACTCACTTACAATCAGTTTTCAAGAAAAGAATATGTTCTTGTTCTACTCAGAACAACTGTTGTTTGATTTTTATAAAAATGATATAGAAACTAACATATAAGGCTATGCTCACTTACAATCAGTTTTCAAGCAAAGAACAAGTTCTTATTAGTCACCGGCTCTTATTCGCAAGCCCAACATCAAACAACCTTCAATTTAGCCTCCTCTCTGAATGCTTGACTCTGATTCTTGAGCTAACGCCAGCTTCCTTCAATCTCTCGTAACCAAATCGCATGCCAAACCGTTTGTGGGAGACCCCTAGCCTCCATTGTCCATTTGCATCAACTCCAGTGAGAGAACTAGTTTACTAGTATATGAGCTTAGGATCTACAAGATACACAAAGGTTGGATCAATGATCTCTTCATTCTTACTTCGTTATATCTTGATACAAGGTTGTATTTATAGACGAGAAAAAAGTACAATAGTTATCAAGAAGAGAGAAATATAAATTTCATTATGTACGATAATGACACGTTAGCAGTTAGTTATAGGGAGCGAGTTCTGAGTTCACAGACATGGACATGTGTTATAACATCCAGTTTCTGCGACGGTACGGGAGCCCCCAACCTCTATCGACATCCGTGCAAAACCCCTATTGCTGGTCTTCCACACACAAGTAATCAATTTTGAACTCATGCGAACGAGTATGTCTGCCTCCTTAGGTGAAAGCTCCTTATTCTTCCAAATACCGAGTTGTTTGTATCTTCTCCGTAACAATTTAGTTTATTGCTAATATTTTAAGACCAATTCTGAATTCTAAATAACAGTTGGCAACATCTGACAAAGCCTAAATCATACAAAATTTTTCATTTCAACATCCTCTACAAAGATCAACTATTGTTTGATTTGTATAAAAATGAGATAGAAACTGACATATAAGGCTATGCTCACTTACAATCAATTTTTAAAGAAAGAACGTGTTCTTGCTCGTCTCTGGCTTTTGTTCGCAAGCCCAACATCGAACAACCTTCAATTTTGCCTCCTCTCTGGAAGCTTGACTATGACGCTAGAGCTAACACCGACTTCCTTTAATCTCACTAACTAGACCGCACACTAGACCATTCATGCGAGACCCCTAGCATCTGTTGCCTGTTTTTGGCAACTCTAGTTAGAGAACTAGTTTACTATTATATAAGCATAGGATCTATAAGAGACATAGAGGTTGGGTGAATGATCTCTTCATTCTTACTTCCTTAGATCTTGATATAAGGTTGTATTTATAAACGGGAAGAAAGTACAATAGTTATCAAGAAGAGAGAAATACAAATTTCATTATGTAAGATAATGACATGTTAGTAATTAGTTATAATGATCCTGTTTTGAGTTCGCTGACGTGGATATGTGTTCTAATATCTAGTCAGTGTAACGGTGCAAGAGCCTCCAACCTCCGCCGACGTTCGTGCAAACCCCTCAACCAATGGTTTTCCACACACAAGCAATATGTCTAAACTCCTCATGTGAATGAGAGTGTCCACCTCCTCAGGTGAAAGCTCCTTATTCTTTCAAATACTGTGCCATTACAACTACTCTGTAATAATTCAATATTTTTCTTATATTTTAAGACCAATTCTAAAATCTAAATAACTATTGGCAACATCTAATAAAGCCTAAATCACGTAAAAATTTTTATTTCCACATCCTCAACACACAATAATTATTATTTGATTTGTATAAAAATGAGATAGAAACTGATAGATAAGATTGTGCTCACTTAACAATCAATTTTCAATCAAAGAATGAGTCCTTATTCTACATAGAACAACTGATGTTTGATTTGTATGAAAATGAGATAGAAATTGATAGTTAAGGCTACGCTCACTTAAAATTAGTTATCAAGCAAAGAACGAGTTCTTGTTCATCTCCAGCTCTTGTTTGCAAGCCCAACATCGAACAACCTTCAATTCAGCCTCCTTTTCAAAAAGCTTTACTTCAACATCGGAGCTAACTCTGGCTTCCTTCAATCTCGCATAACTAGACAACATGCCATACCTTTCGTGCGAAACCCCTAGCCTCCACTGTCCATTTGCGACAACTCCAGTGAGAGAACTAGTTTACTAGTATATGAGCTTATGATTTACAAGAGACACAGAGATTGGAAGAATAATCTCTTCATTCTTACTTTCTTAGATCTTGATACAAAGTTATATTTATAGACGAGAAGAAAGTAAAATAGTTATTAAGAAGAGAGAAATACAAATTTGATTATGTACAGTAATGACACATCAGCAGTTAGTTACAAGGAGCGTGTTCTGAGTTTGCTGATGTGGACATGTATTCTAACAGCCAATCCATACAATAGTGTGAGAGCCCCCAACCTCCACTGATGTCCATGCAAAACCCCCTGTTGCTAGTATTCCACACACAAGCAATGTATCTGAACTCCTCACACAAACGAGAGTATCTTCCTCGTTAGGTGAAAGCTTCTTATTCTTCCAAATATCGCGCCGTTTGCAACTACTCCGTAAATCCAATTTTATGTTTATATTTTCAGACAAATTTTGAAATTTAAATAACTGTTGGCAACATCTAGCAAAGCCTAAATCACACAAAATTTTTCATTCTCACATCTTTTATAAAAAAACAATTTTTGTTTGGTTGGTATAAAAATGAGATAAAAACTAACATATAAGGCACAACAAAGAATGTGTTCTTGTTCTACATAGAACAATTGTTATTTGATATGTATAAAAACGAGATAGAAATTGACAGATAAGGTTACACTCACCTATAATCAGTTTTCAAGCAAGAACGAGTTCTTGTTTGTCTCCAATTCCTATTTGCAAGCCCAACATCGAACAACCTTTAATTTAGCCTCCTCTCTGAATGCTTGACTCTGACGTTGGAGCTAATGCTAGCTTCCTTAAATCTCGCATAACCAGACTGCACGCTATGACGTTTGTGCGAGACCCCTGGTCTCCGTTGTCCGTTTGCGACAACTCCAGTGAGAGAAGTAGTTTACTAGTATATGAGCTTATGATCTATTGGAGACATAGAGGTTGGATGAATAATCTCTTTATTCTTACTTCCTTATATATTAATGCAAGGTTATATTTATAGACGAGAAGAAAGTATAATAGTTATCAAGAAGAGAGAAATACAAATTCCGTTATGTTCGACAATGACACATCTGCAATTATTTACGGGGAGTGTGTTCTGAGTTCACTAACGTGGACATGTGTTCTAACATCTAGTTCGTATGACAGTGTGAGAGCCCCAACCTCTGCCGACATCCGCGATAAACCCCCTGCCGCCGGTCTTCCACACGCAAGTAATCCATCTTAACTCCTCACGCGAATGAGAGTGTATGCCTACTCAGGTGAAAGCTCCTTATTCTTCCAAATTTTGGGACATTTGCAACTACTCCGTTCAATTCCATTTTTTCCTTATATTTTATGACCAATTATGAAATCTAAATAACAGTTGGCAACATATGTCAAAGCCTAAATAATGTAAAAAATTTCATTCCAACATCCTCTACACAGAACAACTGCAGTTTGATTTGTATAAAAATGAGATAGAAACTGACATATAAGGCTACTCTCACTTACAATCAAATTTCAAGTAAAAAATGAGTTCTTATTCGTCTTCGGCCCCTGTTCACATGCCCAACATCTAACAACCTTCAATTCAGCCTCCTATTCGGATGCTTGGCTCCGATGATGGAGCTAACACCAGCTTCCTTTAATCTCACGTAGCCAGACTGCACGCCAGACCGTTCGTGCGAGACCCCTAGGCACCACTGTCCGTTTGCGGCAACTCTAGTGAGAGAACTAATTTACTAGTATATGAGCTTAGGATCTACAAGAGACATAGAGGTTGGATGAATGATATCTTCATTCTAAGTTCCTTAGATATTGATATAAGGTTGTATTTATAGACGAGAAGAAAGTACAGTAGTTATCAAGAAGAGAAGAATACAAATTCTATTATGTACGACAATGACACGTCAGTAGTTAGTTATAGGGAGTGTGTTTTGAGTTCGCTGACTTGGACATGTGTTCTAACATCTAGTCCGTGCGACGGGTATGAGAGCCTCCAACCTCTGTCGACGTCCGTGCAAAACCTCCTGTCGTCGGTCTTCCATACACAAGCAATCTGTCTAAACTCCTCACACAAATGATAGTGTCCGCCTCCACAGGTGAAAGCTCCTTATTCTTCCAAATACCACACTGTTTACAACTACTGTATAATAATTCAGTTTTCTTCTTATATTTTAAGACCAATTTTGAAATCTAAATAACTGTTGGCAACATCTAACAAAGCCTAAATCATGTAAAACTTTTCATCCAACATCCTCTATTTTGACCTCATTTTTCAACGTCAATTTCTCCGGAATCAATCTCTTGCACCTAGGTTTTTGTAGCCTAGTGTAGACGTCACTTTTAGGATTTGCCCTTTTAGGTGGATACCCACTAACGTAGCTTTGACTCGACCTCCTAATTTGACCCAAATCAAAATCAGTTCGATCCAAATCTAATTCAACTCCAAACTAAACTCAAACCGACTCTTCTCAAATCAACTTTTTTAAACCGAAGTTTCCTATACCAATTAAAGTAAAACTGAATCAAATTAACTCGACTCAAGTTTGATTTAAATGACAATAGCCCTGATTAGCCCAGAGTGACTCATCATAAACCATTTAAAATTGATCGAATTGTAATTAGTCAGATTAAATGTTTTAATTCAAACCAAAATTTGTTAAATTAACACTCTAATCCCATTAAAATCCAATCTATATATTTTATTCATTAATCAGATTTAATAAAAAATTCGCATGGAAAAAATATTTAGATTAATTAAAAATATCTTTAATTGAGAAACTCTAATAGAATAAACTTAATAAAACTATTCAATAAAAATTTAAAATTTTCTAATAAAACACTTAAATAATATTTTTGATTAAAGGACTATACTAAATAAAACTAAGTCAATTAAAAGCATAATAAAGGAAGGAGTTAGGCCGGTTTAACCAAACGTTCGACGAGCTACACGTTGTTCAGTTCGATTAATGCTCGTTTGTGATCTTTTAATTAGCTAAACAAACAAACTTGAACAATATTTTAAATACCCGATTCTTAAATAAACAAACTTGAACACTAATGCGTTCGATTCGTTTATGTTCGCGAACAACATCATTTGAAGTTCATGAACAAGCTCGACATTAAGCTCGATAAGATGCTCGATAAAAGCTTGATTCGTGTTCGATTTTGAACTCGTGAATAAGCTAGATAAAAATAATTAATATGTGACTATAAAATTAATAAATATAAATAATCATTGCCTTTATTACATAAACAATTGCTTTTATTATAAATGTGTTTGTTCATAGATATGTTCATGAACGTATTTGTTTGATAGTTAAAAAAATTCGTTAAATATGTTCATGAACAAGCTCGATAAGCACTAAACGAACGAACATGAACTGAAGTACTGAACATGAACCGAACATGAACACTCATTAATTTAAATGAACCAAACATGAACACAAACAATAAAGCTCGAACAAACATGAACCAAACTCGAACAAGCTGATATTAAATGCACACAAATATGAACACTCACATACTCGGCTCGGCTCGGTTGCAACTAACCCGAACTACTCTACGTCTCACACTCATTCCCAGAAATGAACTCCAAGTTCAAAAAAACTTTCCCACGATCTTCTTTACAATTGACAACTTCCCCACTCGGCCTGCTCTCAGTTCTAAAGAAGCCTCAGATCCCCCTCTCCATTGGCAAGAATGAACGAACCTTCCTTGGCTTCGTCTCTCCTGTTCGCACAACTCAGGCCGAACTCCCTCTCCCTCTCTATCTGTTCGCAAGAAGCCCAAGCGAGAGACCTCCCAGCCAGTCGCCTATGAGTTCGTGAAAACGCCCAAGCCCCTCTATCCCGTCGCCTCCCCTGTTCGCAAGCAAGAATCATCGCCCATATGCAATTCACGAGCAGTCTCATCCCGTCACTCTCTCTTCCTCTCTCCTGTCCGTCCTGCCTTAGGGAAGCCGAAGGGAGTTCGCCAGGCCTATTCGTTGCCTGCTCTAGTCCATCCGCCTCCCAGCATGAGGATTTGTACCAAACCATCTCTTCAATCAAGTTTACTACAAGCATGAAGAGGTGGCATCTCTTCCAGCAAGCAAGAAGAGAAATGATTGGTGCCCTTGATCCTTAAGCTTCATGCATCCTTGGTTGGTTGAAACGAAGCAGGAAACAAATGGGAGGAGAACAAATCAGAAGGCACAGTCGGTGATGGCGATCCATTTGAGAGGTTGTCGCACACATTATTGATTGGTATTCTTTTGATGCTCAATGTGGAATCTGATTTATGTGCGGCTGCCACTGTTTATTCTAAGCAGAGTTTTGAATGATAAATAAGATCTCTGAAGCCTGACTTTAGATTGTATCCGGCTTGATGATTCTTCAGTTAGCATTTTTTTTATTTATTTATTTTTATAAACAACGCATAGAAGAACTTGTGTTATAGAAATGGGCGTTTACCTTAACTGCAATCTAGTTTATTTTTAGCAAAAGATTTTTATATAATAATATATAGATTTTTTTGGGATGGGAGAAGTGTACAAGTGTGAGAGGTAAAGTGTTTGTTTTGTGAAAATTATGTAAGTTTGGAAGAGTGGAAGTGAATGTTGGAAAGATATAAAGTATGCTACCAAAAGTAAAGGTTTAAAAAGGCAAGCAACAAATCTAGTTTTGAGCATATTGTATATTCAATTTATCTCCATCAAGTAATTTGTTCTGTTTTACTCAAAGTGTTCGATAAATCCTATTAGAGATCCTCCTTAGCCATGATTGATTAGAGAGAAACATTATAGCAAATTGATAAAGTTTATTGTTTCTATTTGGAATTGGGTTGGAGTTAATAAAACTTTGGTAAAAAAAAAATGAAATCTAAAACAAGTTTTGGGATTTCATTGTTATGGTAAAGTGAAGGGTGTTGTATATAGATTACTAAGGCAAGTTTATGAGTTTGAGCTAAAAGTTTACTTTAGGTATTTTATAGCATATGGTATAAAGGTTGAAAATTTGTCGGAAGATGTTCATTTGTCTTATGGTTTTGATGCAATGGTATTTGTGTTGTTGGAATAATTTCTTGAAATATGGAAAGATGAGTAATGGCTTGAGGCATTTTGTGAATATTGAAAGAGAGAAGGTGAAATGCATGCATAGTTCGGAAAGGTGATTTGTATATTTCCTTGGAAAGTTAAATGTGTATTTTGAGGAATAAAGTGACTTGTGTGTGTATAAGTTGAAAGGTAATGTGTGTATGCCTTTTGGGAAGTTAAAGTTTTGATAAAGTAAAGTGTATATTTGTGTTGAAAAATGAAGTGTGTAAAAGTGGTAATATATTTGGAATTGTGTATGTTGAAAGGTAAAAAATGTGTTTTTGAAAAGTGTATGTGTTAAAGTTTGAAATGTGTAGAAAGGTGCATTGAAAATTGAAGTGCGTAAAAGTGTAGCAAAGCATATGAGTGTGATTTTGGAAAAATGAGAAGTGTATGTTGAAAGTAGAGTTGTGTGTTTTGGAAAAGTTTATGTTTTGAAAAATGGAACTTGAGTGTATTGGAAAATGTATGTGTTGAATAGTGAAAGTTTGTGAGTTTTGAGTAGTGAAGTATATATGTTGAAAGCAAAGTGTAAATATTGAAAGGTGAAATTTCTGTGTATTGAAAGGTGCATTGAATATTGAAGTGTTTAAAAGTATTTTGATAAGGAAAAGTGTAGAGTATGATTTTGGGATGGGAGAAGTGTACAAGTGTGAGAGGTAAAGTGTTTGTTTTGTGAAAATTATGTAAGTTTGGAATAGTGGAAGTGAATGTTGGAAAGATATAAAGTATGTTATCAAAAGTAAAGGTTTCAAAAGGCAAGCAACAAATCTAGTGTCCAAGTCCGAAAAAAGGTACGTTTTAATTTAAATAATATTTTTTATATATTTTCATTTTTATTATTAAATGTGCTTCTAATCCCCGTTTTCTCTTATTTATTTGCATGAACTGCAAGGAATGGTTCCGGTCAAGTGAACAAAAGGACAAGGGACTTAAAGGCATCAGTCGCCTCCATCGAACCGAGTGGAGGTGCTACGGGCGGAACCACCAGGTCATAGCCCCCGGTGACTGTAAGTATTCTAAAACTTAAAAGCTCCTAGGAGGACGTTGGTGTGGTTTGTGCGAACTCTTCCCCTTTAGGTCCCTATAGTAACTTCAATTTTATTAGTATTGTTTTTTATTTTATTTTAGATCCCTAAACCTCTTTACACGTGCGTAATGTCCTAAGGGTTAGTGATAAAAAAAAATTTCACGCCATAAAAGATTTGTGACATTTAAGGGCAAAAATTAAGGACCGAGTCTTAAAAAATTTAGGCTTAAGATGCATGCACACTTTATGGTAGAAACACATAACATAGAAAACTTAGTGACATTCACCTTAAGATTAGTATACATTATTAATATAACCTTAATTATATCTAATTAAAATTAAACAATCAATTAATGAAAATTTTGAATATACTAATGATAATTCAGATAAAAATACATGAAAATTATATAACCTTTAATGACTAAATTATAATTAAGATACATAATCACTAAGAGATTAAATTTGAACATAAATCTAAAGTTGAATCTAATCAATATTTTAATTATCTTATAATCAAATAAATCATTAAAAATTAAGTAAAATCTTTAAAATTTAATAAATCATTAACATTTTAATAAATCAATGAAGGATTCAATAATTTATTTAAAATTAATAAATCATCTAAATATTAAATAAAAATCTTTAAAAATTCAATAAAATATTAACACTTTAATAAATCATTAATAACTTAATAAATTATTTTAAAATTAATAAATCATCTCAAATATAATAAATCATTAAGGACTCAATAAATAATTAACTTAAATAATATAGAGATTAAAAATGATTAATTAAAATACACTAAAGAACAAATATTATTAATCAACCTTAACAATTAAAATTCTACCTAAAATGAACTTTAAAAATATTAAAGGTATTAAAACTTAAACCTAAAATTCCAATAAATTAAATTCAATCAACTAGAAAACTTCAACCAATAATTGACCTAGGACATATCAAAATCACACAGCCTACTGCACACACTTAGAATTATTTGTTATGACAACCAACTTTAGCTTTAGATTAGGCCAGTATTTATTACTGCTGTGAGACGAGCTTTCTCGGTTTTCACTGCATGTTGGTTGTAAAATTGTTGGTGTGTTTGTTTATTTACTTTTACTACTCTTTGTGATATGATTAGATTGACGATTAGATTACCCATAGGTTATGAGTGATTTGGTTGTTCACAGAATTTTCTACAGGTGACCACACTCATACAGTGTAATAAAAGGGGGCTATTTAATTAATAATTATAAAAATGTTATAGGTGCTTCAGCTGCTTAGCCCCAAAAAAAAAAAAAGAGTGTGGCCAAGTATTGCTTGGTGAAATTCAATTTAAATGCAAATGTATAACTGCTTGGAAATGATTTTATTATAAAATGCTTAGGATAACCTTATAGGTGGTCTAAATTTTCTTTTTCTTTCTGGGATGTAAACGAAATGTAAATTTAATTTATTAAAGTTAAACATTGTGAAAGTGATTTAGAAGTGGGATATCACATCCAACCTAGAATCCAAAGAGAAGAGAACAACCCTTAGGGGAGTGTTCCCTTTTATTTGGAAAGCTAGGTTATGATGATTTGTAATATTCAAAGGGAAAAGAAATAACCCCTTTGAGGATGAGTTTCTTTTTCATTTGGATATCCATACCTAACAGATCCAAGGAGCTCATAGAAGAAGAAAAGATGAACTGAGAATATGAAAGAAAAAAGACGAAGAAATGAAGATACAAGGAAAAAGTATATCCCAATTCAAAATCACTTGTGTTAGTCTTAGGATTAGAATTTAGGTTTATTGTCAGTGGTGCCTGACCACTTTACTTTTTCAGCAAATTCTGTGTGTAAATAAAGTGTCACTTGTCATATGGACATTGGACATTATATTTTAAATAATTTAATTTTATTATTTACATTGCTTTCATAGTAAAATTGCTTGTTTTATAAGTTTTCTTGCATGTCGTGTTTTATTTTAGACTAGACACGATCGAAGTTTTTGTGAGTGTACGTATAAAATTCTTCTATTTGTAACTCTAACAAAATTTTTAGGCTCATATAGTAACTCTAACGATATAAGAAGTAAGCTCGGGACCGCTGAGAGTCAACATAAGCATATTATTACATTCTCTTCCTTGTTAGACACCTCCCCGCCTGCAGGTTATGGCAGACCACTTAGCCTATGAGGGTGCAGTTCTACAAGGAGATGTTGTGCAATCTCTAAGAAAAAATTTATTTTCTAAGCCTAATTTTAAAACTGTTTCATATTTATTTTATGCATTCGAGTCAATTAGCATGCATTGCATTAGATAAAAATTAAAAAGTGTCTAAAATATTAATTGCATTTTATTTATAGGTATCACTCACCCTACATAAGTAGAGGAGATAATTAGGATATGTCTTAGATGTCAACCCCCAATTTCTTAAAATTTATGCAACGTCCCTACCCATCTTTCATAAAGAGACTGGACACATGATTTTAAAGCGCCTAGGTGGTTAGCTGGCTCCCCAATCCAGGTCGAGGTAAGTCCAGATTTGCACTTCATTAGTTAGGTTTGGGCTACTACTTTGTAGTTCCCAAATTAGATTTAGGTTATGCACTTCATCATTTCTTTAAATCTTAAGTTCTCACCCTCTGGGAATATAATCCCAAATTTCTAATAAAATGTCAACTTAAACATAAAATTTCTCTCTTAAAATGTAAAGCCCAACATAGGATAGACTGAGGTTACCTCTGAGTTTCTCAGAATCCAGTACCTCCTAATTTTCCACCGTTGATTCGCTAAGAATTGTTCAATATCGAGCTTTCTCCTTGAAAAAAATTCTTACTTATGTTCCTTGTTTTTTACTTTGTAGTCAAAGAGTATGAAATCACTGCTTTAATCGAGAGTTTTCTTAGGAGCATCCTTCCTATGATGTAATTAACTATAGTAGCTTGCCCCTATAGGGATTTGAGAACTCCATACTAAAATAAACCTTGTTTTAGTCATATAAAATAAGGAAAAATCTTTGAGAACGCAGATATTTTTTTAAAACCTCATTCCTAATTTTAAATATACTTGTAGAATATTATTATTGTCTTTTCAGACAATATAATATTATTCTTATTATATTCAATTTTGAAAATGATGAATTTTATAAAATTCGTTCTTGCTTTTACATGTCTTGAAGAATGTTATGATTATCTTTCAAGATGATATAATATTCTCATTGTTATATCTAAATAAAAGAATGAATAAACTTTTCAAAAAATATATTTCTATTTCTAAACACATTATCTAGAATTTCATAGTCATCTAAATTGTGTTTGATCATAGAAATATCACTTTTAAAAACCCTATTTTGATATTGAATCCATAGTATAATATTGTGTTAGTCTCTCAAGATTGTACTTTATTCTCAATGCAGTATTCGATTACAAAATAGGAGAAATCAAAATCTACGTAGTGACACACAATTTTTTCCCACCACTGTACACATTACAACTGTTGTTTGATTTATATAAAAATGACATAGAAACTGCATATATGGCTACGCTCACTTACAATTAATTTTTAAACAAAATAATAGGTTCTTGTTCTACACAGAAAACCTACTATTTTATTTGTATAAAAATGAGATAGAAACTGACAGATAATGCTACGCTCACTTACAATCAGTTTTTAAGCAAAGAACGAGTTCATGTTCATCTCAGCTCCTATTCGTAAGCCCAACATTAAATAACCTTCAATTCAGCCTCCTCTTTAGAAGCTTGACTCCGACGCTAGAGCTAATGCTGGTTTCCTTCAATCTTGCGTAACTAGACCGCACGTCAGACCGTTCGTGTGAGACCCCTAGCCTCCACTGTCCGTTTGCGGCAAGTCTACTGAGAGAACTAGTTTACTAGTATATGAGCTTAGGATCTACAAGAGACATAGAGGTTGGATGAATGATCTCTTCATTGTTACTTTTTTAGATCTTGATACAATGTTGTATTTATATACAGGAAGAAAGTACAGTAGTTATCAAGAAGAGAGAAATACAAATTCCATTATGTACGACAATGAGACATCAACAGTTAATTACAGGTAGCATGTTTTGAGTTCGCTGATGTGGACATATGTTATAACATCCAATCTGTGCAACGGTGCGAGAGCCCCTAACCACTGCTGACATCTGTGCAAAACCACTTGCCGTCGGTCTTCCACAGACAAGCAATTCGTCTGAATGCGAACGAGAGTGTCCGCCTCCTCAGGTGAAAACTCCTTATTCTTCAAAATGTCAGGGCATTTGCAACTACTCCATAACAATTCAATTTTCTTGTTTATATTTTAAGACCAATTCTGAATTTTAAATAACTGTTGGTAACATTTGGCAAAGCCTAAATAACATAAAACTTTTCATTCGCACATCCTCTACACATCACAACTATTATTTGATTTGTATAAAAATAAGATAGAAACGGACATATAAGGCTTCACTCAATTACAATCAATTTTCAAGCAAAGAACGAGTTCTTATTCTACATAGAACAACTATTATTTGATTTGTATAAAAAAGAGATAGAAACTGACATATAAGGTTATGCTCACTTTCAATCAATTTTCATGCAAACAACGAGTTCTTGTTAGTCTACGGCTCCTGTTCACAAGCCTAACATCAAATAGACTTCAATTCAGCCTCCTTTTCGAAAGCTTGACTTCGATGCCGGAGCTAACGTTGGCTTCCTTCAATCTCGCATAACCAAACCACACGCTAGACCTTTCATGTGAAACCTTTAGCCTCTACTGTCTATTTGCGACAACTCCAGTGAGAGAACTAGTTTACTAGTATATGAGCTTAGGATCTATAAGAGACATAGAGGTTGGATGAATGATCTCTTCATTCTTAGTTCCTTAGATATTGATACAAGGTTTTAATTATAGACAAAAAGAAAGTACAATAGTTTTCATGAAGAGAGAAATACAAATTTTGTTATGTACGACAATGACATGTCAGCAGTTAGTTATAGGGAGTTTGTTTTGAGTTCGCTGGCGTGAACATGTGCTCTAACATCCAATTCGTGCGACGGTGTGAGAGCCCCCAACCTCTATCGACGCCTGTGCAAAACCCTCTGTCTCCGATCTTCCACACACAAGCAATTTGTCTGAACTCCTCACGCGAATGAGAGTGTCCGCCTCCTCAAGTGAAAGCTCATTATTCTTCCAAATACCAGGTCATTTGCAACTGCTCTGTAATAATTCAGTTTTCTGCTTATATTTTAAGGCAAATTTTGAAATCTAAATAACTGTTGGCAATATCTAGCAAAGCCTAAATCACATAAAATTTTTCATCCCATTTCTTCTACACAGAACAACTATTGTTTGATTTGTATAAAAATGACATAGATACTGACATATAAGGCTACGCTCACTTACAATCAATTTTTAAGCAAAATAATGAGTTCCTATTCTACACATAACAACTGCTATTTGATTTGTATAAAAAGAAGATAGAAACTGACAGATAAGACTACGCTCATTTTTAATCAATTTCCAAGCAAAGAATGAGTTCATGTTCATCTCTAGCTCCTGTTCGTAAGCCCACATCGAACAACCTTCAATTCAGCCTCCTCTTTGAAAGTTTGACTCTGACGCTCGAGCTAATGCTGGCTTCCTTCAATCTCCCGTAATTAGACCGCACGCCAGATCGTTCGTGTGAGACCCCTAGCATATGCTGTCATTTTGCGACAACTCTACTGAGAGAACTAGTTTACTAGCATATGAGCTTAGGATCTACAAGAGACAGAGATTGGATGATTAATCTCTTCATTCTTACTTCCTTAAATCTTGATACAAGGTTGTATTTATAGACATGAAGAAAGTATAGTAGTTATCAAGAAGAGAGATATACAAATTCCATTATGTATGACAATGAGATGTCATGAGTTAATTACAGTGAGCGTGTTTTCAGTTCGCTGACGTGGACATATGTTCTAACATCTAGTCTGTGCAACGGTGTGAGAGCCCCTAACCTCTTTTGACATCTATGCAAAGCCCCCTGCCGCCGGTCTTCCACACACAAGCAATCCGTCTGAATGCGAACAAGAGTGTCCGCCTCCTCAGGTGAAAACTCCTTATTCTTAAAAATGTCAGGTCATTTGCAACAACTCCATAACAATTTAATTTTCTTCTTATATTTTAAGATCAATTCTGAAATTTAAATAACTATTGGCAACATTTAGCAAAGCCTAAATCACATAAAACTTTTCATTCCCACATCCTCTACACAGAACAACTATTGTTTGATTTGTATAAAAACAAGTTCGAAACTGAAATATAAAGCTACGCTCAATTAAGAACAATTTTCAAGCAAAGAACGAGTTCTTGTTCTACACAGAACAACTGTTATTTGATTTGTATAAAAACGAGATAGAAACTGACATATAAGGCTACACTCACTTTCAATCAATTTTCAAGCAAAGAACGAGTTCTTGTTTGTATACGGCTCCTGTTCGTAAGCCCAACATCGAACAGCCTTCAATTCAGCCTCCTCTTCGAAAGCTTGACTCCAACGCCGGACCTAACACTGGCTTACTTCAATCTAACATAACCAGACCACACGGTAGATCTATCGTATGAAACCCGTAGCCTCCGCTGTCTGTTTACGGCAACTCCAGTGAGAGAACTTGTTTACTAGTATATGAGCTTAGGATCTACAAGAGACACAGAGGTTGGATAAATGATCTCTTCATTCTTACTTTCTTAGATCTTGATACAAGGTTGTATTTATAGACGTGAAGAAAGTATAGTAGTTATCAAGAAGAGATAAATACAAATTCCATTATGTACGGCAAAAACACGTCAGCAGTTAGTCATAGGGAGCGTGTTATGACTTTGTTGACGTGAACATTTTTTCTAACATCTAGTCCGTGCGACAGTGCGAGAGCCCCCAACCTCCGCCGACGTCCATGCAAAACTCCCTGCCACCGATCTTCCACACACAAGCAATCCATTTGAACTCCTCACGCAAACGAGAGTGTTCGCCTCCTCAGGTGAAAGCTCATTATTCTTTTGAATATTGTGTCGGCCTCTCGAGACCGTACTTTATTCTCAATGCAGTATTCGATTACAAAATAGGAGAAAATCAAAATCTGCGTGGAGATAATTTTTCCCACCACTCCATAACAATTCAGTTTTCTGCTTATATTTTAAGATCAATTCTGAAATCTAAATAATTGCTGGCAGCATCTGACAAAGCTTAAATCACGTAAAACTTTTTATTCTCGCATTCCCACATCCTCTATAATATGATTTTATTCATCTCCGAAGAGTGATACACGCTGTCATGTTTATACTAGATGAGTGTGTGTTTTCTTTACACGTGAACCCATATGATTGTATTAGTTCATTACGGTAGTTAGAGAGTTATTTTCAGGAGTTGAGAATGAATCAATTCGATTATAATTTGTGTTCGCTGACGTCATTGTTGATCTTATTGTGAGTTGGGGGAGATCAGGCACACAATGTTCTGCCCGGACGTAGCGCTGCGTCCGGTCGCAGCACTAAAAAATTTCTTCAAGGGAAGATAGAGAGAGCGTGAGATATTCTTCATGTGTTCTGGCCAATGCTATCCCCGTCGCCATATCCTCTGCACCTGCTATAGCTTCTTGTATTTAACGGAGGAGATCAGGCACATGCAAGGGACTAGGAGCAGGTATTTTGGGTAAATGTTAGCCTTTTATCACATTTTCTGATTTAGAGAGAGGATTTGAATTACCTATAAATTTGATTGGACTCATGCTTGAATTAATTGAGCTGATTTAGGTCACATCTGAGTTCGAATTTGACTCAATTTTAGTCTATTTAAATTTAATTTACTTTGATTAATTTAATTGGATAAAATTAAAATAAAATAGCTATCAATTTGGGTAAAATTGGGTTCGACGAGGCTAAAATGAACTAATCTAGCTTAACTGAAACAGTCGGGTCTAATTCGACCCAATTTTGAGTCGATTCAAGTTCAATTGAGTCCTACCAAGTCAATTTAATGAAATTGAACTTGAATCGACGCAATCAAACTCAAATCGGGGTCGATTTGAAATCAATTAGGTTTGACGGGACTCAATTAGCCTGATCAAACATGCTCAAAGGAGAATTGGGCAAAAATGAGGTCAACAAATGGGTCGGGTTTAGGTCGGGCCAATTCCGGGTTTTACTCGAACCCGACCCTGACCTGATTTTGACAGCCCTGCTAAATACAACAACATCAAGCCTTTATCCGACAACATCAGCCCTATTAAATAGCAAATATTATTTCAAATAGCAAAAAATTTTATTAATTAATATGATATCATGTATATATAAATTCGTAAATCCTAAAATATGTATTCAAATAGCTTAAATAAAGTATCCAATAAATTAGATTGACTTTTGGGTAGCTTCTTTTAGCTCATTATTATAGTTGTGTATCATATTTTAATTTCATCATTAACAATTATTATTAAAATTTTATTTTAGCAAACAAGCTTAAATATTGAAATAAATAGCATAACGCTCGGTTCATTAAGATTTAATAATATTTAACATTTTATATGATAAATAATTATTAAATTTTAACTGCATAAATATTTATTAAATGCAGATTTATTGGATTATATAAATCCTACTTGGATTAGATCCTTCTTGCAACTAAAAAGAAATATAATATGTATCATCTTCATCTTTATTCCCTATATATATTATTCTAATAATTATATATGTCTCTTACCTAAAAAAATGATAGTGTGCTGATATAACCTAAAAAGGGATAAAAGCTGAAAATGGTGGCGGAAGCAACACAAAATTCCACTGCCGAGGATAAAATTGAAAATTTCTTTAGCAGATGATTGGCCATCTGCAGAGTAAAAGGCTTAGTAATAATGATGTAATGTTTTTTTTTTTTTTTTTTTTTGGGAAATTGAGGGCAGAGCCCATATATTAATATGTAAAAAAGTTACAAATAAGGTATAATAAAAAGATTAATCCTCAAACAAATGAAAGAGAAACCATAAACATATACCTCCCAAAAGTGCCAAAACAGAACAGAAGGAAGACAAGTAGAGAACATCAGCAACCCAAAAAAGAATTTTTTGGAGAATGGACTCATACTGCTAATCGCAGAACCAACTGAAATCCAGCTAAACCGAGTAGAGGTCTCCTGGTTGCCCAAAACGCCCTCCAAGGAGATGATTAGCAGCTACATCATCGTCCTTCATCGTAAATCTGCCCAACAAAAACGGTCCTAGTTGCTAAAAGCCATCCGAGGACCAGAAAATTTTCCAGCTGCTGCTCTTTATCATGAACATAATCCGGTCAAAACCAAAATTTCAGAAACCGACTAAAGGAACCGAGATAAAAGCATCCAGAATTACTTCCCAACCCGAGCATCACAAATAACATGCATAGTAAGATTCATAAATCAGAAAGCCAGAGAAAAAAACCATCCTGCCACAGAGAAACAACAACATACTTCCAGATCAGTATGCCAGCCAAAAGAAAGAGCAGTTTCAAGAGGGCCAGGGAATGCTCAAATTGTCATGATGCTTCCAAGAGGATACCTTCTCCTCTACCGCTAGTTTAATGATATAGCATAAGTAGAAACACTTCTAAACTTAAAGTTGAATCTCCTCTCATTTCTTTCCCTCCATAGGTAGTAAGTGGCAAAACAAACCGTGAGAAGAACAAATTCTCTTTGATTTTTCAGCATATAACTTCTTTCACCTAAGAAATGAAGAACTTGAATAAGCCTTGATCTCAGGAGAAAATCCCCCACAGCAGGGACAAGTTTTTTTAAAACCGCAAAAGCATAATCACATTCAAAAAGAATGTGAAAATTAGACTCATTATGAGAGGAGCATAAAAAACAGGTAGGCTGCACTACAATATTCCTTTCAATAAGCTCCTTAGTCGTTTTAAGCCCACCGTTAAGAGCAATCCAAGTGTACGTGGAATATTTTAGCTCATGATGTTTGTACCACACTAACTTGTACTAGTCAATGATAGTGTCCTCCCGGAAATAAAAATTCGTGAAAGAAGAAAAAGAAGGCAGCTTCTTATTCTTCCAGCCAACAGTGCTTTTGGAGTCAGAGGATATACAAGTTTGCCCAAAATCTGATATAAAACCTCATGAGCAATGCTCGAAAAACACCAAACCCCCTCCAGCCAAAAATAAAAAATCTTAGCATGACTAGGAATAAAAGTTTGGATATTGCAATTAAGAAGAGTAAACAACAATGACCGACCCTCAAACCAAGGATCCCAAAACATTGCAATATTGCTATTGGTGTTAATTTCAAAATGAATACTAGAAGAGATAAGCCTTGCCACTTTCCCAATTTCTCACCAAAGTAAAGAGGCATTCTGATGAGTCGGGGTCCAAGGGGTTCCATATTTAGTATTCATATATGTGAAAAGAGGGGACTTAGAGTTATAAAATCTAAATAACATAGAACAATGATTAGCAAATTGAAGAGCATTCAGGTCCAGTATTCCCAACCCTCCGAGCTTTTTGGGTTTACAAGTTCTCTTCCATGCTATGAGGTACAATTTGAACATGAGGATCAATCAGATTATAGGAGGTGCTGCCATGGGGTGGTGAGGGATCTAACTATTAAGAAGATACTGGGTCAGCCTGGTACTACTTTTCCAGAAGATTGCGCTAGTGGGGGATGTTAACGTGGGCCTGGGAGTGTAGCCCTTTGCTTGGCTGCTGCTTTATCTTGCTGGGGAAGGACTCCACCTTATGGCCAATGTGTCCACAATGGAAGCATACATGAGAGAAGCCCTCATACTCCACCATCCAGAAAAATCTACCATGGGGGCCCTTAATCTTGAATCAAGGTGAAAGCTTTTATGTCAGATCAATGCGAACACAGACTCAAACAAACAAGCTTTGGCCCCATGAGGTGATTTGTTCATCCATCCAAAGAGGTTCGCCGCCATGGAAGTAATATTGGAGGGATCCCAATATATGAGCGAAAGCTGTAGAAACCTTATCCAAATTAGAGAGAAAAGCTCATTCAAGTTATCAGGAGAAAAGATATGTGACCACTAGTCCAAGCCAATAATGTTTCCTACCAAAATCCACGGCCCATCCCTTAGGATTATATCACGTACCTGAGAGCATTGGAAGATACAAATGAAGCAGTTTTGAGCAATTGTGATCAACTGAAAATCACCAACATGTGACCATCTTCTAGTGAGTTCACCATGCAGCAAGGTGTAAGTGATCCATTTTCCCAAAAGTCTCCCAACCAAAGCTCGTTCTAGTTTGGATATATTTACTTGAACAGTTTCACCATTCAAGCTCAAAGAGATCTCATCCTCAACGAGAACCTCATCCTCGTGTAGTTTATCAAGAGGAGTATAACAAGGCTTCCTCCAAGCAAATTGGCCAGAGCTGCAATCACCAAACACCCTAGGGCGGTTCTGGGGTAGCTGCTTGCTGACTTCAAGCTGAATTCATGCATCTGATTGCTCCAAAATAACAGTTGCGGCATTTGGGGCTTTCTTAGGAACACCTGGAGTGCACAATGTTGTAGCTTGAAGCTCAATAGCTACTGGAAGGGGAGAATTTACACACCTGCAAGAAGAAAGTCCAGCGCCATTTGCATCCATTCCAACAACATAATTCAGCCCATCAATAATACACTTGTTCCCATTGAAGCCATCGATTTCAGCACTACCATCCCCACACGGGACGTTCAAAGGGAAATCCCAAACCTGATCGAGCTGATTGGGTTGATGATAGGCATTGAGGGAGTCACGAATGGCCGAGTCCATCACAGAATCAAGAACGTCCACACATAAGAGGCTGTTTGGAACGTCCTGGTCGTGCATTTCATCGATTTGAATAGAAGCTGCAGTCCCTTTTGATTGCCAATCACAATCAGATGCATCATCCAACAGAATGTCATCTTCACGGCTAGCACCGACTAACAGTTCTTCACCCGAACAGGAACGATCGAGCAGGGAATCCGGAGCCTGAACGAACAGGTCGATCAATTTTGCTAACATAGAACTCCTTGGGATATATTTAATTCAAATATATATTTTGGATTATTTCTTGTAAGCTGAAATTCTTTGGAAGGACTCCTTAAAGAGGACATAGATTATTCTGTGCAGATATCAGGAACAACTTATTGTCCAAAAGTCAATCAGGTGCAGCCACATCATCTAGTACCGAGCAGTACCGAGCTGCGATACCGAGTAGAAGTGATGTGATGCATTTTCATTGGACTCTGAATGGTGTTTAGTGTCTGCACCTAATAATTTCACCATTGAGAGTCACACCACTTAAGGATTAATTCAAGTAACCTTATTTTATAAATATTAGTTTCTTAAGCCCTAAACTTCTATGGAAGAAATATTTTGAACACAAATCTCCTTAGATATATTTGATTTGCACTTTTTTTATGTAATTTTTAATATGAAGTAATCCTGAAAGATAGAACACATGTTAATAATATGAAAAACAAAGTATAAGAATTCAATCAATTAATAAACCTGAGGGCAAGGACTTCGCTTCAATTGTAGCAACCTCGTTGAATGCAAGACAAAACAATCACGTAATAGAAACTAACCAATTTAACAAATATATTATAGAGAGAACCACAACAAAATTTCATCCTTAATAGCTAATTAGCATGATGAATTCAATAAAGAAATACAACAAATTATTAGCACGAAATTCAATAATTGAGATCTCTATGATTTTCTTCAAATGATGAAACTTAACATCCATTTCTTAGTTATTCATTGAAGTTCATTTAATATATAATATCATGTATCTAAATCATTGCGAGTGTTAAGAAGCTAACAATTGGTGAGGCCTAAGCAAATCTTGAGAATTTGCTCATGCAATGAGGAGACATTTCAAATCATTATTTTCAAATGATCTTAAGGACTATTATCATAATGATTTAAAATAAAGTACAAGTTTTACAAGGTTCTTATATAAGAGGAATTTCAAGACTATTTTCAAATTGATTTAAAAGAACATTCCTCATGTAAACACCAACAAGAGAATGTAGAGGTTTTATAACATTTAAGAAACAACATATGGTATATCAATAAATATTAATAATAAGAGTTCTTTTGTTCTAATCTTTTTGGACTTCACAAGGATTCTTTTCGTCGGTAATAAATCTGTGTATGCTAGTAGAGAAAAAATAAGACATTTCTTAATAGATACATGAAAAAAAAATCACATCTAATAACAATTGAGCTAACGCATGCAAAATGACTTATCTCAAAAATAGCATTAAAAAGTAGGAATGTGTAACAACCCGTATTTGGACTTTACCAATTTTTTTCTATAGTCATAATAACTCCAAATCGTAATCTGTCTTCGCCATGGTATTTATCGAAGTATTTTACTTACATGAATTTTTTCGTAATTTTTGGACACTACTGAAAATCCTTAAGAAATTTGTATATGTCGATGCAAGTGAGGATTTTTCGACCTTCAGGCGTCCATTTTGCAAACCATTTTCATCGATATTTTTTAAATATCATGTTTTATTTTATGAATATATTTTTATGATTTTTTGCGTCCTAAAATGATTTATTTGAATTTTATACTAAAAAATTAATTTGATTAAATATTATTTTATTACAAATATCTAAAAGCACTCACGACTTATTTCTTAAGCCATTAGTCTCTTTAGTTTCGGCTAAACAGAGAAGTGGTTTAAGCTATTGTGATAGGAAGTTAGGGGAGAGAAAGAAGAAACCTAGTTTTGAAGGTCACGGTACGATTTTTGCCAGTCGAGCCATTTGAGATAATTGCTGGTTTGGTTGTAAGAAATTCATATCATATTTTTTATTTCAAAGATTTTATATTTTTGATATTTTTCCGCTCAAATTTGTGTTTCCGTTATCGAAAAATGTGCGTAACTTTGTATTCGCAAAACTTTCACCGCGTAACTTTTTGTATGTTATAGTGATCGTGATTATGAGCATTTTGAGTATTTATTTATAATTTTTCACTTGATAATTTTAAAAATACAACAATTTTTATCTACCCCAAAATTTATTTTAACCTCTAAAAATAGTAGTGTAGTACAATAAAAGTCTTAAAATATCATTTTATACAATCCCTGATAATTTAGTAATTTTTTAAATATGTGCATTTTTACCTAATAGGATTTTTTGTTGTATACCGTTTTGACATTTTGGCATCTTCTTAATTAAGCTCATTTATACATTGTATGTTGCAATGCATTGAAAATGGATATGGATATGTGCTTGAGTAATAGTTGGTCGCTATTACTATTATAGTATTATGATAATAATATTCGTGTGTGAAACAAATAAGTAAGGACTGGTTGACCGTTGGTTGGAGATTGATTGACCTGTACAGGATGGTGGGCTGATAGTATTTCCTTTAAATACTATGGTTTGGTGTTATCTTCTACTAATTCACGTGATACACTGATTGAGAGTTATAAGAAGATCATTACTGTACTGATGGGCATAGAGTGACGACTCTATTTACTGAGCCAATGGTTTACTAACACTGATACTAACACTGAAAAATATCATGATAGCCCAGACTTTTATTTGTTTAGCGTGACTACTGGAATGCATGCTCCTTAGGTATTATTCTTGTTACTACACGAATTTACTGCTATTGCAATATTCTACTGCTCCTGTCACTAGATTATTAATGTTACTAATATATATACTGATATTATTGGATACTACTAGTTCACTATACTAATATTAAGCATGTGATATATTGAGCAGGTGATATACAAGATTTATTGAACATGTGATTGTGATATTGAGTTTGTAATTGAGATACTAATTTAGTACTGATATAACATGCATGGATAACATGTATACATTTCAATATGATTTTACTATATTGATTCGATTTCAATAGTCATTAATGATGTTTTGATTTGATGCTTTATACGATTTTATATTGATTGATATTATAGATACGATGATTTCTTTAAAATCTGACACTCGTACTGGTTTACTACTTTATAGGCTTTTATATTGTTTATAGATTTTACTACTACTGCTTGTGGATTTTACTATTTCTGCATTGATTTAATGATCATATGAATGCAACTATTATGATTTGACTGTTTACAAGCATGTTACTCTTTTATTGTGCTTTGAATTCAGTTGTAGGTTTTGGTGATGCAGGGCTTTTTAAGCTTATTATATATGGTTAAATGATTTCAGGTCAGGACATGGGAGCAAGAGTGTGAGGCTGATTAGGATTATTTAGATTCTGTTTTTTTGTTATAGTATTGAGTAGTATATATGGTTTTTAAGAATGAATACATATATGTACATTAATATTTTGAATTATAGAATCTATTGTATTGTTTATAACTTATAGATTATATTAGATAGCTCTGGTGTTGTTCATTAATGGATAAAAATATAATTCTTCCAATTTAGATTCTGGGACATCACAGAATGTAAGCAAAGAAACAATAACAATAACATTAAGCCTTTATCCCATTATGCAGGGTTAGCTAAATGAATTATTTTTCTCCATAGTGTCATGTTAAGGGTCAAATTCTCATCTAAATAAAATAAAGAAAGGTTATTTATAATATTTCTAACCAAGTCTTTTTAGGTCATCAGAAGGCCATCACTTTATGTGACCAAACCATCTAAGATGAATCTCTCTAATCTTATCTTCCACTAGAGCTACTCCAACCTTTTCACGTATATGCTCATTTCATATGTTGTCTTTAAGGGTAAAGCCACTCATCCACCTGAGCATCCTCATCTCTACAACACTTAACTTAATATTATGCTTCTCTTTTAATGGCCAACCTTCTGCTCCATAAAGCATTACAGGTCTCACTACCATCTTATAGAATTTTTCCTTAAGTTTGAGAGGGACTTTTCTATCACATAGCAAGCCTGAAAAATTCCTCCACTTCAATCATCCAACTTAAATTCTACTAATAATATCCTCATCTATTTCACCATCACTCCCAAGATATCTAAAATATGTGCTCTTATTAATGACTTGATCGCCCAAAGTCACAATCCTCCCACTAGATATATTATTACTAAAATTACACTCCATATATTCAATTTTAGATCTACTTAAATGAAAGCCTTTAGACTCTAAGGTTGACCTCTATAATTCAAGTTTACCTTCAACTCCCTCTCTAGTCTTATCAACAAGAAGAATATCATCAACAAAAAGTATACATCAGAGCACAACCTCTTGCAAATGACTAATGAGAACA
Organism: Dendrobium catenatum; assembly: GCF_001605985.2. NCBI lineage: Eukaryota > Viridiplantae > Streptophyta > Magnoliopsida > Asparagales > Orchidaceae > Dendrobium > Dendrobium catenatum. The sequence continues at coordinate 978,689 of NW_021319552.1, forward strand.
TCCATAACTAAAGCAAAAAAGATATGAGCTTAAGGCTAATCTTGATGTGATCGAACTGAAATAGGAAAATACTTAGTCAAACCACCTTGTGTTTGAACACAAGTAATTAATAGTTCATACATTCATATCTTTAATGAATTGAATATAAGCATTATTAACCCCTTTCTTATGTATGACTCTCTATAGCACTTCTCTTGGATTTTTATCATATACTTTCTCTGAATCAATAAAAATCACATTTAGATCCTCCTTATTCTCTCTATACTTCTCCATCAAACCCCTCCATAAATGTGTAGCTTCCATAATAGACCTACCTGGCATGAATCCAAATTGATTTTGAGAAACATTAGTGTAATGCCGCAACCTATGTTCCATAACTCTCTTCCATAGTTTTAAAGAATGAGACATTATCTCAATTCCTCTATAATTTGCAAAATATTTTGCATAATCTTTCTTCTTAAAAATAGGAGCCAACACACTCATTCTCCACTCATATGGCAACTTTTTAGTTTTCAAAATAATATTAAAAAGTTTATTAAGCCAATAAATTCCTTCATTTCCTAAGCATTTACACACCTTTATTGAAATATCATCAAGTCCATCAACTTTTTCACACTTCATTTTCTTTAAAGTCTCTTTAACTTTAATTTTACTAATACACCGATAAAAATAAAAATAAAAATTCATTTAGGGCGCTAAGATCACTAAAGCTAAAGAAACACATAAAAAATTCCCTTAATGTCTAAAATAGTCCACATTGAGAGAGCTAATATAGAATGTCATCCTAAAATAATCCATATTAAAAAAACATGTTGAAAGTCATTTTTGCAAATAACCTTCCAAATAACTTAGAACCAAAATTAATTAACATAATATGGCGTGATGAATACAATATTTTACTCTATCCCAACCTTTATTATGGAACAAACATAAGTTTCTATTAGCCATTTTTATATCTCAAATTTAGTGATGCATGACTTGAGCAAATCGATTTTTTTTATAACTCTTTTATCACATAAAAATTTAACTTACCTCAGTTGCATATCATTGTAATTTCAATTAATTAACTCAGTTTCTCATTAGCTGGATAAAAGTAAACAACAATTGGCTTGCTTTTTTACTTTGAGAGATACTTTTTTATTCGATCTTGTTGTTTCTGATTGTTGAAGTTGGAAGGAACATTGCCGTTTTTACTCTAACAAAATCCTTCCATTCTAGGAATCATCTTAGCAATGACTAAAATTATGTAGTTAACACAAGAATAACATTCATACTAAAACCTACAACATAAGGGTAAATTATTATGTGTGGACACCGGTGCAAGCTTGCATCAGGATTGCTGCGCTTTTACAGTACTTTTACTGTGCTTTTGATGTATTTTTATAAAAGGAAAGCTAATACACAATTTTAATTGCATATTACCTGCCTTTTTACTACTTTTTACTAAGTATTTGAAAAGCGCAACAAAAGGGCAGCAAATAATCAATTAGTAAGATATTTGTTGCGCTTTTACTATATTTTTGCAAATACTCAGCAAAAAGACAGCTAATATATAATTAAAATAGTATACTAGCTTCCGTTTAACAAACATACATCAAAAATGCAATAAAAGCACAGTAAACCAGATGTAAGCTTGCGTCTGGTGTCAGCACAAAATAATTTGCCCAATATAAGATGGTTGGCAAACTTGTCAGTAATAACTTGTAGGTGAAACTATATAGGCAAAGGATGGGACATCGCTCCAAATCAGCTTATAGGAGACTTAGGAACAAGGGCGGATGCACCATGGGGGCCTTGGGGGCACAGGCCCCCACTGAAAATTTAAGCATGCTTAATAAAATGTATTAATTGTTTCTTAATTAGCATTAAATAAAATAAATTATATTTATTTTGTTGCCTTATTCACGAGGCTCTTCCGATTCCCTTCCCTCATAATATCTATGTTGTTCGCTTGCCTTTAGCAATCGTGACCGAGCGGCAAGGAACTAGCGACCGGCGACCGCAGTAGGCAGGCGCAGGAGCAAGTAGCGACCTCGACCTCGACCTCGACTGCGGTAGGCAAGCGCAAGAGCAGGTAGCGACCTCAAGCTCGACCGTAGTAAGCAGGAGAGCAAGTAGCGACCTCGATCGCTGGTCGCTAGGTGCAGGAGCAAGTAAGAATTTCTGTTGTCTGACTTTGAGTTTTTTTTACTTGAAAATTTTCCTTCCTTCACAATGAACAAAATACAAGGCCTCACATATATTCTTAAAGCTTTTCTAAAAAGAAATATAAAGAAACTAAGAGAAGAAGGAAATTTCCAGCATTTCTACTGCTAGAATTCTAGAATCTTTACTATTTGCAGCTTTTTTAGCCGTGGCGGCAACATTTCCGGTGATTTAACTCTTCACGACCTCATCAATGCTCAGTAAAGCCGGCCTCCATTGCCGCATCCGTGGTGGTGGTGCCGCCGCTTCATTGCCCCTTTTGCCATCGTCAGCTGCATCCTGTTACAGCTAAGTGAGCACAACATACATTAACCGGCGTGATATGAAAATAAGGAATTTAGAGAGATGACATAAAAAATTATCAAATACTTGAATCTGCATAGCTGTTCTAATTTGAATGATGCTAAAACTGATGAGTCTTCCAATTTAGCAGATGGAATTTTACTTAAGGAACTAACTCATTATTTGGCAATCACAAAGCTTGGTTGATGAATTTAGTATTTACAAGTTATTTTCTATGACTTGTAAATAGGAATTATTAGAATGTATCAACATACAGGCCATCACGTCATAACTTCATTATGTGGATCATAACATTTTTTGAAAATAAAAAAAATCTATGTAGAAACAAATTTTGCTAATATCCTTGCCGATCCTGCATTTAGAAAAAAAAATTAGATGATCATCCTAAAGATAGATAATATTCAAAGACATTACTTACTAAAAAGACATTGTCAACGACAAGAAATTTTTTTTTTTCTTCTATGATTTGTGCCCTCACATGGAAAAAATTCTGTCTCCGCCCCTGCTTAGGAACATGGTGCCAGCATAATAAAAGCCATTATAATTTGAAGAACAAAGGATTTAAAGGATCATCAAATCTGCCTAACCTTTTTTTTATTATTTTGGGAAATTTGAGGGGCACGCCCAGTATTTCTTAATTAATAAAGATAGTTACATCATCCAGCAATCTAATAAAACTAATACAATAATGAAAGGTGCACCGGAATAACTACCAAAAAAAATTGCAACATCACCTACAAATAGTAATTTGAAATCTAAATTGAAAGTAAACAAAATATTTGAAAATGAGAGAAGGAGCTCAGAATAGGCATGCAAAAGTCTGCGGCCAATAGACAGTGCCATCATTATATAATAGAAAAGTGCATTAACTTGCACAGAGATGAAAATAAGTCCTCCATGCCATCACATACGACATTAAGAGATGTGTGTTTACAATGAAGCTATGAGCAGCATAATCCATGGTGCTGCCTTCGATATATCTCTATCTTGATTGCCCGATTAACTTGTGTGGACAAGATAAATTCATACTTTGGCTATTTACTTCAGCTTCATTTCTTGCTTGATTCCTTGATTTACTTATGCAGGCCTATCCCTCATACATGACTTGTCTCATTAGCCTTTTTATTTACCTTTTTAATTCATTAAGATCACCTAAAAGAAGTGACTAAGAAAAAAATACTCATCAACGAAAGTTATAGCCTTAATAAAAATGTTGAAATAAATTATGATTTTGAAAAGTACAAGTTTAAATGCATTAAGTAGGATAGAACATAACCAATGTTGGAAAAAAGTTAACATTTCTAATTTAAAAAAAATGATAATAAAAATCATTGCTTAAAAAGAGAACAATATGAAGTTAATATGGTTTAAATTGCCACTCAGAAGTTACCAATAATATTTGAGTATAGTGGTGTTTCTTGGTTGAGAAGAATATACCTGAAAAAACGTGTATCAATTGATTTTATTAAATAAATTAAAAAAAGGACAAAGGAAACTGAGTTACTACACTATATGGATATATAATGTTGATACGTCGTCAAAAAAATTTCTTAATCGTGCGCGAATCTCGATGCAAAATCAAATTGAAAATTTCAAAAATTAATTCAGAGACCATTCGAACTCCGATTTCAGCAAACATCTAGTCAAACTTAGCGTCTCGGAAATACAAACCCAACGACACCAAATTCGACTCAATCCAAGCCCTAATGGGTCCAAATCAAGGACCTGAAGCGCTGTTAGAAGGTTCAAACACAAATTGGATTACCAAACGGTTTCCAAACATAACAAACTTATACTTGAATCGAGCGGCTCGACGAGATGAATCCAACGAGTCCAAGATTGCTGAATTCCAACATCATTAAGATCTTCAAATGTCTAAAAAATGGTGCATGATCAAGGGATTCAACATCGACCGTTCATCCGATCACTCCCCATTTACCCTTGATCTCTCACCTATTTACGGGCCATGCCACTCCAGAAATCTATAAATAGAGCTCCCTCTCCTCTTGAGAGAGGAGGCTAAGCCAAAGGAAAAAAGAGAGAGATCGGAGATCGCTCTTGCTTCCTTGCCACCTCGACCACCGTTGGACTTCCACCGAAACACCACCTGACGCCCTGTGCTCCGCCGGACCACCACTTGAGGCCCTCACCTCCGCCGGACCAGCGCCTGACGCTGTTGTTCCGCTGGACTACCACATGAGGCCCGGACTACTGCCGGACCATCACTTGAGGCCCTCACCTCCACCCTATGATGCATGGACACAGACACGGCGATACGGACACGGGACACGATTTTTTTTTTAATATAGGACACGGGTACGGCACGGACACGACAATACATTTTTTTATATAGTGTATAGATATTAATGTAATATCATATTAAAAATGACAAACAATAATAAATGAATGACATAATAACTTGTCTAGCTTATAATATAAAATATTTAGTATAAAATATCTAATACAACCATAAAAATATAAGCAAATAATCACTTACTACAACATCAAGCATTCAAGCTTCAACTACTAAGATTAGCTTCCGCCGGACCACCACCTGAGGCTCGGACTACTGCCGCACCATCACTTGAGGCCCTCACCTCCGTCGGACCACTGCTTGACGACGTTGTTCTGCCGTACCACCACCCAAGGTCCGAACTACTGTCGGACCATCACTTGAGGCCCTCACCTCCTGCGGACCACCGCCTGACGCCGTTGCTCCGGTATACCACCACATGAGGCCCAAATTCTTCCGGACTACCACTTGTGGCCCTCACCTCCGTCGGAACACCTCTTGACGCCGGTTTTTTGCTGGACCACCACATGAGGCCCGGACTACTGCCGAACCATCACTTGAGGCCCTCACCTCCGCCGGACCATCGCCTGACGTCGTTGCTCCGTCAGACCACCACCTGAGGCCCGGACTTCTTTCGGACCACCACTTCAGGCCTTCACCTCCGCCAGACCACCGCCTGACGCCGTTGCTCCGTCGGACCACCACCTGAGGCCCTGACTTCTGTCGGACCACCACTTAAAGCCCGGACTCCGCCTAACCACCACCTTACACCCAAATTTCTACCAAAATATTGCCCTGCCGACAACGGTCCTCCTGACCTCCGTTGCCTACTAGAGTCACTCCAACCTCCATCACAAGACAACGGTCTTTCTGACCCCAGTCTCCTGCCGACTACGATCCTCCTGACCTCTGTCGCCTACTATGGTCACTCCGACCTCCATCACAACACAATGTTCTTTCAGACCCCGGTCTCCTGCTAATAATGTTCTTTCAGATCCCGGTCTCCTGTCAACAATGGTCTTTCAGACCTTGATCTCCTGCCAACAACGATCTTTCAGACCCCGGTCTCCTGCCAACAAAGGTTTTTCAGACCCTGGTCTTCTGTCGACTACGGTCCTCCCGACCTCCATCGCCTACTACGGTCACTCCGACCTCCATCAAAGGACAACGATCTTTCTGACCCCAATCTCCTGCCGACTACAGTCCACCCGAGCTCCATCGCCTACTACGGTAACTCCGACCTCTATCACAAGACAACGGTCTTTCTGACCCAAGTCTCCTGCGGACTACAGTCCTCCTGACCTTCGTCGCCAACTATGGTCACTCCGACCTCCATCACATGACAATGGTATTTCAGACCTCGGTCTCCTGCCAACAATGGTCTTTTAGACCCCGGTCTCCTGCCAACAACGGTCTTTCAGACCCTGGTCTCCTGTCAACAATGATCTTTCAGACCCCGGTCTCCTGCCAATAATGGTCTTTCAGACCCTGGTCTCCTGTCGACTACGGTCCTCCCGACCTCCGTCCTACGGTCATTCCGACCTCCATCACAAGACAACGGTCTTTCTGACCCCAGCCTCCTGTCGACTACAGTCCTCTCGACCTCCGTCGCCTATTACGGTCACTCCGCGCTCCATCACAAGACAACGGTCTTTCTAACCCCAGTCTCCTGCCGACTACGGTTCTACCGACCTCCATCGCCTACTACGATCAGTCCAACCTCCATCACAAGATAATGGTCTTTCAAACTTCGGTCTCCTATCAACAATGGTCTTTCAGACCCCGGTCTCCTGCCAACAATGGTCTTTCAGAGCCTGGTCTCCTGCCAACAATGATCTTTCAGACCCCGGTCTCCTGCCAACAACAGTCTTTCAGACCCTGGTCTCCTGTCGACTACGGTCCCCCCGACCTCCGACCACTACTATGGTCATTCCGACCTCCATCACAAGACAACGGTCTTTCTGTCCCCAGTCTCCTGCCGACTACGGTCCTCCCGACCTCCGTCACCTATTACGGTCACTCTGACCTCCATCACGAGACAATGGTATTTCAGACCCCGATATCCTGCCAACAATGGTCTTTCAGACCCCGGTCTCCTGCCAACAATGGTCTTTCAGACCCCGGTCTCCTGCCAACAACGGTCTTTCAGACCCCGGTCTCCTGCCAACAACAGTCTTTCTGACCCTGGTCTCCTGTCGACTACGGTCATCCCGACCTCTGTCGCTTACTACGATCACTCTGACCTCCACACAGGACAACGGTCTTTCTGACCCCAGTTTCCTACCGATTACGGTCCTCCCGACCTCCATCGCCTACTACGATCACCGGACCTTCATCATAAGACAACGATCTTTCTAATCCCGGTCTCCTACTGACTACGGTCATTCTGACCTCTGTCCCTTGCCGACAACGGCCCTTCCAACCAAACAAACATGTACATGTATGTCCCACCATGTAATGCACTTTATATGATGTACATTTGTTACATTAATCCAAGGCCTTCTCCCAAGGAAGGGCCTCATTTGTAATCGACTGAAATACTAGTGGATTCATACAAACTGGGCCAAGCCCCGTGGTTTTTCTCCCTTTTCAGGGGTTTCCACGTAAAAACTCTGGTGTCTCTTATAAACGCTACTCCCTCTCTCTTATCTGATTGTGTGCTGGATCTTCGTATAATTAATACGTTAAACTTTATATTTCTCTACCGTCGTGAATACTCCAGGACGCAACAAATGTAAAGAAAAATTATATCATTTTCAATGTAAACAAAATTTAATAAATATAATTATACTAAAGATTAGTTAAAGCTTTTGATAAAAAATGAAACATGAAGGAAAATTAGAAAAAAAATTCTTTAATTGCTTTTACATTAAATATAACTATTAAAGTTATGCTAATAATACATATATTTATTAATAATTAACATATCTTGACTCTAATATGATTTAAAGGAAACATAACTTCTTTATTCTTCATTTAGATAATTATTTTAATTTTAAGCATATTAACAAAAAATATTTTTTTGTTCTTTCAGTAAAATAAAATTTGTTTAGTTAATAAAATTAGAAATAAAATGTGTATACACTAATATTTAATTACCTAAAAATAGAAAAAATAAAAAATTGTTCAAATTTATAAAACATATTTAACTTTAAATCATGGTGCCCCAATAAAAACTATATAGCACTAATGCATTGCTATTCAACCACCTCTTGCTTCTCTCTCATCAAAAACTTGGATCCTCCTACTTTGAGCATGTTAAGCAATATTTGTCCTCCACTATGTAGGTTTGTGCCAAGTTTTGGGTGCCTACACCTATCAATGCCATTAATTATACTCATCTCTAAAGCTTGCGATGGTTGCTCTCCAACTCTGTTCAAGGTTGGCCCTTACTTTGGCCTTATTGATCTATTATCTAAACTCTCTTTGACTATTTTGAATGCCACACCTTTGGTTTCCCTTTATCCTATCCACGTCTCATATCATCTCCCACTAACTACCCAAGCTTCACCTCTAATCTCACTGCCACCACCTATGTTAAGTTTTCCTACCTTGGCATTAGATGTTACTACATTGATTTATTCAAAGTATACTACTGGTCATAAGTAAGAGATCTTGTTTTCTTCCTACTCAACCAAATTTATGATATTTCTCACATATGGAATAATTAGTTCATTGCTCCTCCCTTTAGCAACCATATAGGGTTAAGACTCTAAGACATCCATGCTGCTCACTTTTGGTATCCCTTAGTCTAGTCTAGGTCTTAAATCCTATTTTAATAGCTGTCCAAGTTATTCCTCTAACCCACCTCCACCTCCCATGTTAACTATATATAACTCAATTTCATATGCTATTTTGTTAATTTATTCATAGTCCACTTTTGCTTTCTGGTTCCTCTCTCATTGGCTAACCTTGTGACTCCTCTTACTTCAGCAAATAATTCTTTTGACACTCCTTTTTTTTTGCCACATTGAGTTCTACCTCCTTATCCATCCTTACTATGTCGCCATTTTCTCTTTTAAATGTTGCAGGATATTCCTCCCCCCTCAAAAAACCTATCTATGCTTATTAATGTAATTTTCTTTAAATCTCATATTCATGTTGGTAACAAGTATCCTCCTAATATTTTTTTTTTTTTAAGAATGATATTCAACTAATGGTAATAGCCTCTAATGTGTGTCAAATTGCAATAATTCTTTGGCAATGATTCTCTTAAATAGTAAAATTATTAATTTGAAAACATCCTTAATATTTATTCTAATTATTAAATTATTTTGTGGTTGGCTCATATTGCTAGTACTCAATGACTATCTTAAAGGCCACTGTTAAGGGGACAAAATCTTTATTTCTATAGAGAGATGCTTACAACTACATTCAAATAGAGAAGATAACAAAAAATTGAGTATGACGACACTAATTCTTTAATTAAATTATTTAAAGAATTGCAAGTTGATGACCGTATATTTGCATGGGATATCCAATTTGATGAATTAGAAAGATTGGTATTTTTTTGGATTGATAGGATGGGTAGGATAGATTATGATTGCTTTGGTGATTTGATAATTCTTACACTAGCTATAGGCTTAATAAATATAATTTAATTTGCACACTATTTGTCATCGTGATACTTGGGGTGGCTTTCTTGTCAAAGGTAAAAATTGAATCATTTACTTGAATGTTTAGAACATTTGTATAAATAATGGGTGATAAATATCCTATAGCAATATTTAATGATCAAGACTAGCCCATGGTTAGGGCTATGGAAGTTATATTACCTAGCACACATCATAGACTATTCCAATGACACATCTCCAAGAGGGCTCCATCTAAAGTTTGGTGCTTCAACACTAATCATAAAGTCAAAGGACTCTTTTATAAATGTTTGAGTAAATGTGACTCTGAAGAACAATTCGAGAAAATATGGGCTGAAATGATCATAGAATGGAGCCTCCATAACAATGATTGGTTGGATGAACTTTATAGGATAAGAAATAAGTGGTCAATAGTATTCAATAATGATTATTTTAGCATGAGCATTCTATCCACATAACATAGTGAGTTTATTAATAATGTGTGTCATGATATTTCAAAGCCAACAAGTTAAATAACTAATTATTTTTTAGGATATAAAAGGTGATGATGACCTGATGCTTAAATGAATAAGATGAAGATTATAAATGCAACCAATCTGTAGCAGTACCTGCAATAAAAAGCAATCCAATATTAAAGCAAGCTGTTTGATTTATTCAAGAAAGTTGTATTTATTTTTTTTAGGAAGAATTTTTACTTGATGTTTGTGGCATGAATATTGAGTATGCCTTTAGTGATTCTTCAAAGTTTTTAGTTAGGAGACAAAGAATGAGGATCAGTTAAACCCTTGGGTTGTTCATTTCGATGGAAAAGATGACAGCATTCAATGCCACTTGGGGGAAGTTTGTGACTAATGGTTTACTATGTTCTCATTGCAAGAAAGTTTTGAGGCAGCTAGACATTGTAAATATCCCTAAGAAGCACCTACTAATGCAATGGTTAGCAAGAGTTAGGAAAGATATATGTTGGATGCATGTTCATAGGTACAAGAAAGACATCTGAAGTTGGTAATGTATTATAATTCAGAAATCATATAAGTAGATTTTCATATCAAATTATCGCACGAGCATAAGGAAAAGAGGTTGCATAACAGTACAAGCTAAATGCAATGAAAGACATGGCTGAAAAAATTGACATGATTCTTGATGGAAAGAAAATTAACAATAAGTTTTTCAAAAGTGCAAAAGGTAACATTTCAAAATTTAAAGACCCACCAAAGTGTATGCCTAAAGGAATATCTAATGCAAGACTAAAGGGATACTAGGAAAATAAAGTGTAAATTTTTTTAATACTGAGAAAATTCAATGAAGAGTGTACATAGTGTGTACAAAACTTGACACTATGTGTTAAGAGAGTTGCTACTTAGCTTTTGCATGTTTTATATGTCTTGTAACTTGTATAATTTTGATGATTCCAAATATTATTATTCTAATTATTATTTTCTCCTAACAGTTTTTTGGAAAAATTATTTTTACTCTTGTGTGGATTAACATTTCAGGATAATCGAACTCCAGACTAATGAGAACTTCAAATCAAATTCAGCATAAGATATTTTGTAAATTGAAGTCTGTATTTTTAAATTTATTAAGTTTGAGAGAGTGTGATTGTAATTGAGTAACTTAGCACACACACACTTGGGGAGATCTTTAAAAATCAAAATTTCTTATACTGATCGTACGGGACGAACCATGTTCGTACGGAACGATCAGGTCAGTTATACCCCTCAGAAGAGCAATGGAACGAACAGGAAGTGAAAAAAAATTTCTATGTCCTGATCGTCCAAACGAATTTCTCTATTTATCCCAAGACGATGTCCTCTAATTTTTCGCTTTGTACTAATTATCCAGAAGAAGTGTACCATTCATCCCAGGACGATATCCTCTAGACCCATGATTTGAATAGATCGTCCAGACGATTCACCCTATTCGTCCCAGGACGATGTCCTCTGGACACATGACTTAAACTAATCGTCCAGACAAACTCCTATATTTGTCCCAGGACGAAGTCCTCTATTCCTCGAAAAATTTGGACCGTCTTGCAGTTTCATCCAAACAAACCCTTGATACAATTGTTCGTACCAGATGAACTTAGTTCGTATGGGACAATGATCGGGTACGAAGTCATTTCGTACTAATATACATTGGGTTCGTACATAATAGTTTTTACACTATTCGTACGGATGAAATCACGATCGTATGGGATGATCGAGTGTGTACATAATTAAAAATTAGCAGTTTTTCGACGATTTTTCGTGTCTTTCCTATATAAGGTCCACTTAAAATTGTCTTATAATGTTTTTGCTTATTGGTCTTCATGTAAACTGAAGGGAGATTAAAGGAGAGAGTGCGAGAGAGTGTTTGAAGGATGATTCTTACTACTGGAGCATGAAGGATTCACTTGATACTCAAAGGTAAGAATCTTCAATTGTGATTTATAATTACTTCATTGTTTTCTCTCATCCTTTTAGATTTCTCGTGAGAAGATCTTTCAAGGAGATTCGGCTCTCTGCCAACACTCGTGGAGTGTGAACAGCGGGATGTTCTCTTCCTACACTTGGAGGGTGTGAAAGGACGAAGGGTTCTTTGCCTACACTTGGAGAGTGTGAAAGGATGAAGGATTCTTTTCCCACGCTTTGAGAGTGTGAAAGGACAGACGATTCTCTATCAACACTTAGAGAGTGTAAAAGGACGACGGTTCTCTACTGCACCGGGTAGTGGTGGAAGAGAGTTTTTGTGAAGACTTCTCCGCCTTATTGTGGGTGCAAAAGGAGAGTCACTAGTGGTATTAGTGCAATACTCGGAGGGTGCCTCCGGGGAGTGGATGTAGGTCGTGTTTGACCAAACCACTATAAATCTTGTGTCTTTTTATTTTTCGCTGCTTTTCTTTTTTACTTTACTTTTTTTGTTGATCTGTGGTTGAAAATTTTTTACAAAAATTCATTAAAGTTTTTATCAATTTAAAAATTAAAGAGGGATTTTTTTTTTTTAAATTATCAATCCCCCCCCCCTCTCTTAGTTAGTTGCTGGGATATAAGCTTAAGTCTAACAACTTAATTCATATTAAACAAGTTTCAACACTATGCATAAGCTCAAGTTGTATATATTGTGTGTATTTTATTGTATAAAGTGGTTAAAATATTTGTTTTATCTTGTACACATATATTAACATGATTTTTTTAATAGAGAAGAAAATTATAAAGGAGAAAGTTATAGGGGAAAATGCAACCAAACTCTATTCAACTTTATTTGCTTACCCATTGGCAACTAGAGACTATTCACCTTCAAAGCAGATCAAGTTCTCCAGTTTTCCCCCATGCTTCAATGAAGAATTCATACATGGATCAACTACCACTTAGCCATCATCTGAGTACATGAAGATGATGTATAATATTATAGAGTCAGAATAACATTGGCTTTAAATTCATCTTTCTATAGTAAAAATTTTATTTTTCATTGTATCAGTAAAATTGGTTGATATATGATTTTTTCATCATAATAAAAATTGAGTTTTAATACTTGGAAAAGTTTGTGTTAACATTTTGTACATAGTGCATACAGGTAAAAGGCTATAATCTATAGTAAAAGATTGGTTTATGATAAAAAATATAACATTAACCATTTACACAATTTTTAAAACTTGTTAAAAAATAGTTTATAATGTTGTACATTGTGTATAAACTTGTACACTGTGTACAAGTCTTTCAACATGTTGATAGTGTGTACAAGCTTGGACGTAGTGTGTACAACTTATTAAACATATTGTACATAATGCATAAGACCTTGTAAAGTATTTAAACATAGAAAAAATATTTGTACGTAGCGTGTGCAAGGTTGTACAAGGTTGTAAAGAGGGTTGCAATGCTTATAGAATTGTGTAGAGAATTTAAAAGGCTATAAAATATTGGAAAAAGACTGGTTTATGATTCAAAATATAACATTGAGCATGTATACTGTGTTAAATTCTTTCAACATGTTATATATAATGTGTACAAGGTTGTACACAGTGTGAACAACTCTTTCAACATATTATACACAGTGTGTACAGGCTGTACACAGTTTTGTAGAACCTCTAAATGTGTTTAAATATAATAAAAATATTTGTACCAACTTTATACAAGGATGTACACAGTGTGTACAAATGTTTAAAGAGATTGCAATGATTGTATAAGTGTGTAGAGCATTTAAAAGGATATAAAATTTTAAAAAAGATTGATCTATGAGAAAAAAGATAACATTTAGTATTTCTATAGTGTGTATAGCCTTTAAATGTGTTTATAACAAAATATTTGTACATACTATGTACAAGGATGTACACATTATGTATAAATTTTTTAAAGAGATTGTATGATTTTATAGAGCATTTAAAATAATATAAAATTTAGAAAAATACTGGTTCATGAATAAGAGATAACATTTAGCATGTACACAATGTGTATAACTCTTTTAACATGTTATACACAGTGTGTACAAGATTGTATAAAGTAAGTGCAACTCTTTCAACATGTTGTACACAGTATGAACAAGTTGTACTCAATATATACAAGTTATATATAGTGTGTACAAGGTTGTAAATTGTGTGTACAACCTCTAAATGTGTTTAAATTTAAATGTAGAGAATTTAAATGGATATAAAATTTAGGAAAATTGGTGTGGAACTTATATCAATAACACTCAAACTCCCGCAAGCAAAAATGTTGAACAACATAGAGGGAAAAATGAAACAAGAACAAAGCTAAAAAGTTGGATATATTTTCTTCCATCTCTTCCCAACTTCCATCTTTGTATATGTATTGGTCTCTATTTCTTGTATCTATATTTTCCTAATTCCCTATATAGGTAATAATTTCTAGTTTAACTAAAAGGAGTAAAAAAGGTAGCTAAGGTGGTGGAGATTAAAATAGAAATGAGATGATGGAAAGCTAGACTATATAAGATGGGTTTGGTTTACATGATGCACCACATCAGGTCTCCCTCGCCACGAAAGAATCCACAGTTCCACTGTGGTTGTTGTCCATTTCATCAGGTTGGAGGTATGCATGAATGTCGGCGACATTGAAGGTCGATGAGGTGTGAATGTGAGATGAAAAATCAATAATGTAGGCATTGTCATTTATGCATTTGACAATCAAAAGTGGTCATATTTTACTTGGAATGAGTTTAGAATATTACCCTATAGGAAATTGCTCCTTTCGAAGCCATACAATAATGAGATTGCCCAACTCAAATACTCTCGATCGTTTATGCAAATTGGTATCACACTTGTATTTGTCATTGGAGTTCAGCAACTTAGCCCTTACTTCCTGCAAAATATAAGTGTAGTATTCAGTGGGATAGTTGGATGTAGAATTAGTACCCTTGAATGTCCAACATGTGGTTTGGTATTTTTGTGTAGACAATCCTAAATGGAGAGCAACCGGTGGAGCGATTCATCATGGGATTATATACAAAATATGCTTTCTAAGCATATCATCCCATTGCTTCAGCCGGTGTTGAACTAAGCAACGAAGCATGTTTACAAGGTGCGATTTACTACCTTAGTTTGCCCAACCATTTGAGGATGGTAAGCTGAGCTAAGTATGATTTTGGTCTATAAGTGCTTCCATAACTCTCGTAAGAAATGGCTAATAAACTTCATATCACGATCGGAGGTTATGCTGCAAGGTAATTCGTGCAAACGAATGATCTCTTTGAAAAATAAATGAGCTACATCTATGGCATTAAACATCTTCTTGTAAGCTATAAAATGCACCTTTTTCAAAAACCTGTCCACCACCATTAGAATAGAGTCTACCCCTTAATTTGGTCCTCGACATGCCCAATAGAAAATCCAAGCTAATATCCTCCCAAATAGAGTTTGAAACTGGTAAGGGCAGGTATAAGCTAGTGTTCTTGAACATGCGTTGTATAAAGCAAGACCATATTTCCTTTGCTGGGATAAAAACATTTTCATTTCGGTCATCCAGACCTCTGAGATACTTAGTGATCTTAATGATGAAGAGGTTTATTGATTCACTATACTTATTTTTTCATTATAGGTAACTGATTGCAATTCTTGTTTTATGTTTAAAATTCATGCACACATTTTTTAGATTCTATAAATCTGTACATATGTTTTAAAAGCCTCTACATATTTTTTACATTATTTTAAACACTATTTATAAGACCTTATACACACAGCGTACAAGTAGTCTAAATTTTCCTTGAAGCTATATAATACTCTAGTTTTAACATTGCAAACAGACAATTATACACAGTGTATACAACCCCTTGTACACATTATGTACAAGTAGTATAAATTATTCTTAAAGCTGTATAATACTCCAATTTTAACATTACAAATAAACACTTTTATACATTATGTACAATCCCTAGTACACACTGTATACAAGTGGTATTTATTTTTCTTGAACTTATAATACTCCAATTTTAATATTGCAAATATACATTTGTATAAAATGTGTACAATCCATTATACACACTGTGTACAAACTAATAGAATCTTGTATACACTGTGTACAACACGCTTCACACTTTCCACAGCCTTACCACAATTCTATAAGCAATTTTTAATAGTTCTTATACGTTTCAAATTTTTTCATTCATTTTAATATGTTACTGAGGAAGAAACAACATTAATTGCTAAAGATTTTCCAACCCCACAAACCTTCCCAACACATCCGACACTTACCACCCAACATCCTCCTTCTCCTATTTCCCCTTATACCTATTTTTTCAATACTCTTGACTATGCCGCATCTATTTCCTTTTAGGAGTCCCATCTCCCACAGCCTCATTTGCAATATCCAAAATTATCACCTCAAGAAAAACATATCCCTATATCTCCACTTCAAGACCAATCATAAAATGAGAACTTTCAGAAAGTACTAACTATATTCATGCTTTCATATATATTCTCATAAATGAATTGGATTGTATTAATAAGAGGCTTTCTCGGTTAGAATCTAAATGTTCGCATTTTGAAAGTAAGTTTTCAAATCTTCAATCATCTGGTTTTATTCATGTTTCTAAATGTACTGCAAATAAAAAATAACATATTATTGAGTCCAATTATGAACATCCTTCCACTTTTGTTCCTCTTAAGCCTCCTAAAGCTGTTGACCCATCTACCATTACATTACCTATTAATCCTACTATACATGACATTAAAATTTCTAAACATGATCATCCCTCTGTACATGACACAATAATTTTTATTTCTATTGACTCTGCTGACTCTGCTGACCCTTCTTTCCTTGACTCTTCTGCACTTGATGCTCCTCCTTACCATGCTGACCATTTTTTCCCTAACACTTCAACACTTGTTGCACTTCTTGACCTTGATGAACAATCCTTCTTGTAGTCTTCAATACTTGATAAAACTTCTGACCTCATTGACCCTGCTGCACTTGCTATGCATAATGTCAAAGATAAAAGAGTTTCTAAGGAGCACGTACTACTAGACCAACCAACCTCCAAAAGGTATTATTTTTATAATATTTAATTTTTTAGTCTTTTATTAAAATTTATCAAATTATTTATGTTATCCTTAGATAAAGATTGTTACTATTGTAGTACTACTAAGAAGAGATCTGACAGAGTAAAGAAAATTGTTATAAAACCTTTCATAAAAGGACAACCTACAAAAGAGGGAAGAAAAAGATGAAAAACATATAGAAATTAAAAAGGGAGATCCCAAATCAATACATGTTGAGGAAATGCTACAGAGGTGGTGAATATTGATGAAATGACTAATATTGTCATCCATTCAAGTTCAATCATGGATTTTAAAGGTGGAACTCATAAACAAGACAATGCATGCATATATGGATTCCTATTTTTCAAAACACACTAACAAGTAATTTACAACATATAGTAAAATATTAAATTACTGTTACAACCTTGTACAAGTGTTGACCACCCTGTACACACTATATACATGCTTGTCCACATTATGTAAAAGCCTATACACACTATTTACAAGATTCTACAACTCAATTTTTTAATATTTATAGAATTTTGAATTTTGTACAGTTTTTGTATAAATTTTGATAACATGTATACACTTTTTACATGCCTGCACACACTGTGTAGAAGGTTGTACACACTGTGTACATAGATTTTATAACTCATTTTTCCAATATTAAAGCATTTTGAATTTCGTATAGTCTTTGTACACATTTTGAAAACATGCATGCACATTTTACATGCTTATACACACCATGCACAAGATTTTACAACCCAATTATCTAATATTAAAGCATTTTGAATTTTATACAGTCTTTGTATAATGTTTAAAAACTCGTATACACTTTTTGGACGCATGTACACATGTTGTTCACTAAATTTTAATGATCATTTTTCAAGCATCAAAATACATTCACATCTAGGAACATCACTATTTTTATGGGAGAAATTGATGAACTAATATTTGACAAATACCTCAGTGATGCCCACGTGGATACTTTTACTTACCTTTTAACTAAGAAGAATAAATTGTTGTCTGACTTATATAAAACCTTCCTCTATATCTTCTGTTTGTATTATGTAAGTTTTTAACCCTTTAATTATTTCAAATTTATATTATCTTGCATAAATAATCACCCAATTCTTAATTATTACTTTTTTCATAGTTACGCAACACAAAATTATAAAGTCTTTAGTAACCTATACTTACAACACATTACTTATGATGTTGTTTATGCAGGAAGCTGATTATATTATGTACACACTTTGTCATTATCAATAATGGACACTACTTGTAGGAATAGTTAAAGAAAAATATTGGTTATTCTTTGATTCTTTGCCCAAAGCCAACCACAGGGCTGTACTTTCTCACAATATACATAAACTCTATAAAGATGTTAGTCGAGCATTTTATTCAGATATAAAAAAATGGCCTATCAAGGTTTCCATGAGTGTGCCTGCCAAAAAAAAGTCTCATTGATTACGGCATGTTCGTGTGCTTGTATATGGAAGAGCTTGTCAAGTATGAACATGTCGACTCGGATCAACATCATAATTGGCAAAATGAAATGACATTATTTAGATTTGAACTGGCTTATGCCATATTATGCTCTCTTGCAAAATAATATGTTCATTTGTATGTGAGAAATATTTTTGAAATATGTTCTTGGTTCTCACACGATTTGTTTTATTTGTATTTTAATATTTCTTTCAATTAAATTCGCATAGTCGGACATTATACCACCCCGAAGGGTAGACTGATATCCTTCTATCGATTTTAAAGAGAGAAAATTATAATTCGTTCTCCTAATCAGATGCAACATAGGGAATATATAAATCATCCCAAATGATGATAAACGCATTGTCTTATCGTTCCAATTAGAAGGATAAATCATATATTTATTTCCATAATCAAGTATAGAAGATATTTGATATGCCCGTAAGAGCAAATCAACTATCCGTCTATCCTTTGATTATGAAAATAAAATTTAAAACATAGATAAAGTAAAAGTCTACTTTCACAGATTTGTCCCTTCCTTAGAAAGGAAATTATCTAAGATAAGGTTTAAATTATTCTAGGATCTAGACTCCCTATAGGGGTAAGCCCCTATAATTAATTACATCTCCTAAGAGAATACTCTTGATTTAAATGAAAACTAAATGATTTTAAAATATATATAAGTTTAATGAAATATTTGGGCTAATTAAATTTTCTATGCTCAGTCTTTAGATTATAATTTCTAACATTGAATTTGAAAGAGTTAGATTTGATTAGAAATTTAGAAAGTGCAAGGAGAAAGTGTATAAATTCTGAACTTACCACCTGCCTAGAGTGGGCCGCAAGCTAACAATCCTAATCACAATAATTCACAAATGAATGCAAAATTTGAGATAGTTCTATCCTAGGAATCAAGGAATGGTTGAAGAAATTTAATCAAATGCAGGATAATATGCTTACAAAAATAGAAAATCTACATGAATGCTAATGATGAATGAAACAATATATATATATATATATATATATATATATATAAGAGCTAATTTTATTAATATAAAATTTATAGGTTACATCCCATGGTCTGTAGTAAAGTAAAGGTGGCCAGGCCCCACCGACAACAAACATGGGTTCTAAGCCTACAGGAAAGTAGAATTAAATATAACTGCTTATGGTCTTCAGGCTCCGGTTCTTCTATGGAATTCCAAAAAGGAACATCCTTTTGAGGGAGGACATTACTTTTTGGAGCCCCATTTGTATATTTATAAGCAGTTATTTTCAATTCTTTTACAGACTCCAAACGCTGTACAGGCTCAATCTATATACAACAATTCTAGGAAAAGAAAGCTTTTCATTTTTCATTTATAAGTACATCAGATCCCTAAGAACATTCTACTATTGCAGTAATATAAAAGATAGAAAAGTAGACGCAGTTATATATTTATGCATGTTATGAGTGCGTTGTGTACAGTTATATATGCAGGAAAGTAAAGATATAAAAGTAAAGTACACGGCCCTAACTTTATTCACTCCACGCTCTGGTGTACAGAAGGAAAAGTAGAAATGCATGCTTATGCTGTACAGAAAAGTAAGCAATCACACATAGGTGCCCTCTAGGCAAGACACCCGCAAACAAACCACAATAAACCACCGGCCTAGCCTAGGCTAAAGTTGGTAGTCCTAGCAAGCATCTAAGTGTGTGAAAGAGGTCGTGTGGCTTGGGTAGGTCCTATAGGAATTATTGTTCAAATTACATGTATTATTAGAGTTTATTTATTAGAGTCCAAATGAGAATTTAATTAGGATTTAAGTAGAATGTATTTGAATTTTTAAATTATTCCAATTTTAGAAGTTAAAGTTGTTTTATTTAGTTACAAAGAACTTATAGATTGATAATTCCCTAAGTGTAGGAAATTATCAATTTATAAGTCCTAGGACTTTCAAAATGCACGCTCGTCTTATAAAGAAGATAAGTGTTTATTTTGAGAGTCCCTGAAATTTTATTAGAGAGAGAGAAAGGGACCTTATGAATGCAATACCACGTGCCCTCCCAAAGGAATCTAGCGCGCCGTATAAGGTCGATAAATTATTATAGTTGTTTGAAAATATCCAAATCCAAATGTGTTAGTGCCCTCCTCAAAGGAATCATGCACAACACATAAGAGATCTCTTTGTTTTTTAAGTGTTTTAAGGGTCTTTAAAAGTCAAAATACCCAAAGTCCTCCAAAAGGAATTAAACTTTAGGCATAGAAGACCCGAATTCAGAAAATGTGTTATTTAATGAATTATTAATGAATCAATATTTAAAAATTATTTAGAAATTCTATTTTAATTCAAGTTATTATTCTCTGATTTTCTTTAATTTTATTTTAATTTTTAATGAGTTTTAGAATTTATTTATTGTATTTAATTATCTATTAAAGAAATTGTTTAATTAATGAATTATTAATGAATTTTTAATTATAAAATTATTTAAAATTAAAATTAATATGTTTCTGATTTTTATTTAATTTTAATGAATTTATTTTATATTTTTTATATTTATTTTAATTTATATGAATTTTAAGATATTTATTTAATTCATGTTTAATTAAGGGCATTTCAGAATTTAATTAGAGTTTAAATGGAATTTATATTCAAATTTGATTTTTAATTGATTGTATACTTAACTTAGGGTTCATTGGAGTTAATTTGAGTTTTTAAAAAAATTTATTTAAATTATTATGATTTGTTTAATTAAAATTTGATTAAATGGTTAATTAAGGGTTATTTTAGGTTTAATAAAAAAATGGATTTTTTAGTTTTGATTTTGAATGATTTTAGATTGATTGGAGTAAATTGAAATTGATTTTAGATTTTTATAAATTTTATCCAATTTATTTAGATTTATTATAAATTAAGATCCTTAATGAAGGATCACCTAAATCTAATAGTTGTTTGAGATCAATTAATGTTCAAATGAGGTATATTAAATTAAGGAGTTTATGATACTAATTTTCTAAGTTTGAATCTCATCTCAAAAGAGATGTGTGTAGTTCATCTTAGATTGACTAGGTTAGATAAGATACATCCTTAATTATTATCCTTAATGGGTGTCACTGGGTTATAGAATAGCAATCAAGTTTTTCTAACCCTTTAAACACTAATTACAAATCATATCAAACAAATCATGTGCAAAATAAATGCATCCTAATGGTCTATGGAATTATTGTTATGAAACATCAAGGTCATAAATTCACAAATTGATTTATGAGTTTTATGATCCAAACATAAGAAGAAATATGTGTCAAATTAGTTTGAAATCTTTATAAGATATGAGAAAATATCTTATGTTAACTCTCAATCAAATTTGAGATCATAATCATATACATTTTGAGAAAGATACATGAATAACCCCACCTCATTCATATCAAATTATTCTCAAATTATATATAATTTGATTCCAAACATATTTTTACAGATAAATATTTATCTTACCAAACCCTTAGAACTCTAACATGCTTGGATAGGATTTAAAATGATATATTTATGTATTTCCAAAAATTGAAGTCAATTTTTGACCTAGGTTTTGTAAATTCATAAACTAAGTGAAATTGCATGAAATAGCCTTAAGAAAATTAGAGTAGATCAATCTTAGAACCTAGAATACCTCTGCAAAGTTTTAACTCAAAATGATTTATATATTTTTATTTAAAAATAGAATTATATTTTATGTATTTTTGAAATAATTAATGAAATATTAATAAAAATAATTCTATTATATTTTTAAAATAAACTATATAAAAAACTAAAAAGAATAAGCCCAAGAACTCCAAAATTGGATCAGAAATGAAATTCCTATGCAATTTTGAAGTTATGGGTAATTTTTGAATTAAAATATGGTTTTAATAAGCCGGGTCAAATGGTGGCGCTGACCCGGGATTAGGCCACATAAGCGGTGGCGGTCAAGTGGGCCAGGTCACTTAAGTAGCATGGCATGTTTGTGAGCTGTTGGATCCATCAAAGGGCGGATCTAATGGCAGAGAGCAGACATGCGGGATTAAACTTGATTCAGAACGATCAAACGGTTGATCTGACTCCCGCGATTCAGATTGACCTTCAGGATTCAGTCGGATGAAGAGTCAGTCAAACCACAATTTTGAGAGATTAAAATGGACCGCAGATCTGACCCTATCATAGTCGTAGATCTACCGCGATTCTGATCTAACGATTAAGATCAGATTTGCGGTTGATCTTAGCCCAGAAAGATTTGAAGGACAAGGTCAACCCCGTGGTTTGGATGAATGGCTTGGATATGTCCGGACAGAGATCTAAGCACCCTAAGGTTTTAAACATATGAAAATAACTATGGTATGACTAAATCACAGCTGTGGATCTAAAAGGGATGGATCCAACGACTAACATATCATCTTCCTCCTCCGATGCTTCGTAAACCCTAATCTTAGATTTAGCTTTAGCAGGCTTATATAATGAAATAATCCAAATTTAAGACAGAGGTATTCTAGGATTAAAGAAAGAGTGATGGAGCATTTTCTAAGCCATTGATATAATATTTAGAGTTTTATTTAAGAACCTATAAAAAAATCCTAGGGTTTTAAAAATACCTTGTTATCTACTCGACGGATTTAGATGATTCAGGTATGTTGAGCTTGTAGATTGTCCGTGTTTAGTTCCCTTGAATACTTCAAGACTAGAGGACAATTCTACAGGGAGTTGAAGTGGCTTGGACCGAATTAGCTTCGAAACTTTGTCAGCTTCGTCGCCGGCGAGCTCCAAATGACTAGAAAATGATTGGAAATGGTGCAGAGAGCTTTGATATTTCAAAATGAGATTCCAGGAGCTCTGGGGAATGAGTCAAATGAGAGATAGGTTCAAATCAGTGAATCCCTCCCCTATCACCCTATTCAAAGTTTGGAGCCAAAATAGATGGCTGGGATAGATCAGGGATATTGTTGGGATGCTTGACACATGGACTGGACAGTTAGAATGTAGCTGGAAGGATTATATGGGAGGTGAGTGGGCATGGGTGGTCTCCACGTGGGAGGGACCACTAGACCGTTTGGCTAAGCTAGGGGCATTCCAGGACCTGGGTTGGGTCGAGTTAGCTCCTAGTAAGGTTCTGGAAATGAGTACAAGGGCTGGACTGGCTTGTTATGAGCTGAGTGAGTTAATTTGTTCAGGTTGACCATATAAGCTCATTTTAGCCTTTGTTGTCTGTTTGACCAGTCAACAAAGGTCAAGTTAGCTTAGGTGGAGTCTAGGTGGATCTAGGGATTAGTGCATGAGTCTAGAAGCCATATGAAACTATGATTAAGATATTTGAATGTGGGTTGACCAAATGAAACGGTTTAAGAGCTTTATTGACTACTTTGACTAGGTTTGACCAGTCCACTTGTAATTTGGACTGGTGATGTCGTATAGAGGAATGCCTTGAGTGTTGGGATGATAGATTGGAGGGGTTTTAATGGCTAGAGATGGGGTTTGAATGGATATATGCATGAAAGGAGGTTTTACCAAGCCATAGTGAGTTGACTTAATCAAACCAACTATGGATTGACTCAAGATAGGTTTATGAGTAATTAAGGTATCAAATTGAACAGGTTTAAGACTTTTAAGACATTGATTTTATCATATAGAATGATTTGAGCCAAATAGGTCAAGTTTGACCAGATTTGGGTTAAGTTGACCAAGTCAAGTATTAACTGGGTCAATTGGTGAAATCCAGTCTAGATCACTAAAGGAAGTGTTCATAGGAGTTTGAATGGATTTGGAGTTAATTGAACACTGGATATATAATTAAGTGTTGAGATTTATAGGATCATTGATGGATGAATGTAGGCCATTGATTGAAGTTTATATAAATGATTACTTTTGATTGATTGATTGAATAGGTTTGAAATCTCAATGGATTTGAGATATAGATTGAAATGATTCAAGATTGTTCTAAAATCTAGATTGATCAGAAGCTGGAATTGATTTGAGATATAAATTGATTTAAATTTTGAATTAATTTTTTAATTGATTTTAGGATCCTAGTGATCTCATACTAAAATGAGGTAAACATTGTATAATTTAAGTATGTTAATTCTTGGTACATATTGTAAAATTACTATTTTTTATGGTACATTCAATTTTTGGTACATATTGTAAAATTACTATTTTTTATGATATCTTTTATACATGTTGAATGGTTTTGCACCTCTACTCACTATTTTTTCATGATAGCTTTTGTACATGTTCAATAGTTTTGCTAAATGTTGTTAGTAAATTGAAAGAGTTGAAACAAAATTGTAAACAAGGAAAATTTATACCACTTGAACACAATGTGTACAAGGCTTTTACACAATGTGTACAAGTGTCCTTTTAAAATGTTAAAAATGGAGTATTATATAACTTCTGATTAAATTTAGACTACTTATACAAAGTGTATATAAGACCTTCTACACACTGTGTATAAATGTCTATTTGCAATGTTAAAACTAGAGTATTTTATAGCTTCAAGAAAAATTAGACCACTTGTACACAGTGTGTACAAGGCCTTATACATATTGTGTACAAGTAAAATCTACGATAGTCTTTAGTTTTCAAATTAAATATGCAGTGTTACTAAAGCCTTAAGGAAATCTAAAACATCTATACACATTGTGTTCAAGTCATTTATATATTCCATAAATATATAGTAGCTTGTATACAATGTGTAAAAGGCCTTGTACACACTATGTGTTGACCTCATTATTCGAGGTTAATTTTCTCGGAATAAATCTCTAGCTCCTAGGTCTTCGTAACCTAGCATAGTCGTCCCATACAGGATTTCCTTTAGATGGATCCAGACACCAGTAAAATATATATAGAGATATATCCATACACCAATAAAATATTGATATGTGGAATGTACACATGTCTATAGAATTTAAGTCAAGCACATCAAAAGCACAAGTAGAGCATAGGTAAAGCGCATGTAAAGTACAGGTAAATTACAGATAAAGCTCAGTTAAAACACAGAAAAAACGCATTTAAAATACACCTAAAGTGCATTTAAAGCATAATCAAAACCCAGTAAAAAAATACAATGTCCACATGACAAATTGTATTTAGATGTCCGAAGCTATTTTTAAGTCTGGTCCTAATAATTTCAAAACCCAGCGATCTGTCCAAGTCTGCATTCGCGAACTGCCCGTCCGTCTAAATAGTGATCAAGAACCGAAAACCCAGCCCGTCTCCTCCCCATTCGCTAAACCTCAACCCATCGCCCCTCTCTCTCTGGTTGCTCTCTCCAATTCGCAAGAAGCCCCCAGCCCGTCTTCTCTATTCGCAAGAAGCCAAGGAGCAGCCCCCTCTTTGCTCTATCATCGCCTCTCACCCTAGGAAGACAAACTGAAGCCCTAAGGAAGCCTGCGACCTGCCCTAGCCGTCCATCCCTAGCAGCCGTCGAGTCCGTCCGTTGCTCTCTTGCCGCCTCGTCTGCTATAGTCGATGCTGGCAATCTTCTCAATCTTGGGTAATCTTCTTCTCCTCCACTTCTTCCTCTCCATTAGTTTTTTTCTCCTCCTTGGTCTTGTGAAAGAAGAAATGAGGAATTCATTTCCGTTATTGTTGAGATCTGATGGTCCTTTGAAAGATTTACCCAAATTATCATCCTCTTGCATCTAATGATACATATCTTCCTTATTGCTTCAAGAATCTTGTTGATATGTCAGATAATGAGATTTGTTTTTTTTTTAATTAGGAATGAATGGTGATGAGATCTCCCATTTCGAATTTGATGAATATGTGACTTGAGAGTTTTCAATACTTTTATCCATTCTTCTCTCATTTGAAAAAAAAAAAAAAACTGAATCGCTATGTTGATTGAGCATTCACTTTTGTCCTTAATGGAAACACATGACAGCATTTTCTCTTTAATAGGATGTGTATTGAAAATGTTTATTTTGGTTGGAAATTATCGTTGGCGGTCTCAAAATTAATTAAGCTTTGTTTTCTTGGAATATGAAAATTAGTTAATATTTTGAATTTTCTAAAGCTTATAATGAGTGAATTTTTCAAAGCTTTGATTCAATTAAGTTGTTTTTATCTAATGAGTGAATATATCGAGTGGATTCTCATTATGGTGGTTTACTCAGATTTTATATTCGTTATGCTTTAGACAATTAATGCCTTTGGACTTATCATATGTTGTGGGACAAATTCACCATTGACTTGATCATAAACTAAAAAAAAAGTGTGATGCCTTTAGTATTTATGCATCCGAAATTATTTGTTGATCTCTTTTTTCTTTTCTTTTTTTTTTTTAATGTGAATGAATCAGATGAAGGTTTGGAAATTATGTGAGTGGTTTTCTTCATACACCCATATCCATGTGCTCTATATTTTATATAAGAGTTTGTGGGATTTCAATGTAATGGTGCTTTCGATACCATTAGTGAGCTTCATAAGTGTCTTTGGAGGGAGTTTTTGTGACTTCTTTGAAGATTTGTTTTCTTGAGGCATTTTTTAAGAAAGTTTGCTTATTCTTTTGTATCCAAGATTTTTGTGGGGAAAGTATTTATATGTCGTTCTCGATTTAACAAATGGGGATTTTTCATGACTATGATTGCCTTGTAAGAATGACCATATTGAGAATGCAAGGGTTTATGGATATGTTGGAAGCTGATATGTACATTTTTGTTTTATTTTGTGTTTTGGGAAAAGGGAAGTGGTAGTTTGCTTTGCATTTAAGCAAGTCATTGTTAAGAGAAAAATGTGTATAAGTTGAATAGTGAAGTGAAATGGGTATAATAATCTTCAGACAAAATAATCATATAGTAATAAGTTGAAATGAATGAAAGGCTTGTGAACCATGGCAATATTCTGACTTCATGATAAATAATAAATAAATATCATCTCTATAAATTAAAAGTAAACATAATGCCAACTCTGAAGCAATCCAAATTGCTCAATTATTTAACTTTTTTATAAATTAAGAAAATTAAGTATTGATTTTGCATAATATGAAAAATTACATTAAAAAAATAATGAAGTTTCCATAATGGTGAACATGGCTAATTCATTAAATCCAGACTTCCATTAAGAAATCTATGAGGATGTTTTATCATTCCTGATACGGGAAATTCATAGGAATAATGACATTCCATCCCTATAGTTAGGTTGAGCTAGAGTTCTTTGATTTGTTAAAGCATGCACTCCGCAGTCTTAATGTAGTTTTGAAAAAATAGGCATATTCATAAGTGTTCCCTTTAGAAGTTACAAATTACTTTATCAAATTAAGTTTTATTTATTTTCTTTCATCATGCAAGATAGTATTTAAATTACACTAGAGGCTATGAAAAAAGGAATGTTGTGAAAAAAGGAAACTAGTAAACGTAAAATGGATAAAAGATATGGCACCTAGCTAAAAGGTGTTTAGAAGATAACCTGCCAAGAAAGATTACATTTGGTCGGAGCACCTGTAGGATTCCCCTCGGGCCACATTGAAAGAACTATGTATACATAAAATCTTTTATGTTCTTTAAATTTGTTAGTAATTTTGATGGCAAGCTCCATGGATATTAAATTATTGGCACCTAATGCACAAAGAAAGGACATATCTAGCATTAATTTGAAAAGAAACAAATGCATACAGCTACGGATAGCATGGTGGAGTGCTACCAAAAAATTAAAGCTAACCCATCCAATAGTAGTAAGTATCTCAAGCGCATTGGGTTAGCAAAATTTATCGGAATCTCTTAGTCGAGCAATGCAAACATATTGAGCGTTCTACTATAAATGCAAATGAAACCCAAATAATAGCAATGGATATATCATACAACAAAATGACCCTTAAACAACTCTGAAAAAAATTGTATCAGGTATTTACATAGCTGCTTAGCATTTGCTACTTTATGTTTTATAAAATTCGTTTAAAAATGTATGTAATATCTACAATGAGACCATTAAAAAAAGGAAGATCGTGTTAGCATTACAAAGAAGTAGAAAGAAATGAACTAACTAGTGTTCAATTTAAGTTTTAAGCATGAGATACATTGCCCAATTGATTAAACTTAGTATAAATAAAATGCTGAGCAGCTTGGATAGCCTTAACATAAGCATAATGTATAATCATGTCAATAAGAACATTTTTTTCACATACTAAGTTTTATAGAGAAGTTCAAAAGATATATTAGTTTCTAAAAGATAGCAAATTTTTTTTGAAGATATAATGAGATTAATATTTTTTTTTTTGAAGAGAAAAAAGAACAAGTCCAGAATGACTCTAATGTTAACTAAAATACAACAAATGAAAGATAAAACATAAAAGCCTCGGAACTCACCTAAAAATAAAAACAAAACAGTACAAAAAGAAAACCAGCCTATGCACAAGCAAACAAAAAAGGAGTCACCAATTGCCCAGCAGATAAACATCTACAACCAAAGCTACAATGTGATCCAAAGTTGTAGCCTAAAGATCCAAAAACTTGCACCCCCACAGCAACCTCATAGCTCTAAAGCAGCAACCACCAAGCCAACCCCAAAAACAACTATTTTTTGGATTTCCTCTTTCTTCGTTTGCCCATCTGAACTAAAGTATGACCACGACTTTCATTCGGATCAAAGTCATCATGTTCAAACACTTCCTTTTCACCATCCTCAGAAGGAGAAGATAGAGAGTCTTCAAGCGAATCAATTTGCTCCAAAATATTTTCCCTTGAACTCACTCTCACATGAGCATACAAGGCGTTAGCAGAAAGTAATGTTACTGGAACATCAATAAGCTGTTCATTCACACACAGTCCCACAGAGGAGACTGACACAACCAGATCAACAGGCGTTACAGAAGAAACACCAAAAGGATCTAACTCATTATAATCAATATCGACAACCCCCATATTAATATCACAAAGTTATTTAACATCCACATTTACCAGCTCATTACTAGCAACAAGACCAACAATATAAGGACTACCAATCTCAATCTCGCCCCGAGGGGAGGCCACCAAGATATGGTCACCCATATCACCATCATCACAGCACAAAACAACCCCACAATTCTCTGAGGGAGGAGCATTAGAAATAAGGATCATCGAATCATTCTGAGCCGCCCTCCCCAATGGAGTAACTAACTCAAGCAGAGGCAAAATAATACCAGGAAAAAACACTATTAGACGGAACATCTTCTTTCTCATTGTGCACAACAACAACCCCATTTTCAATAATACTAGTACCATTAGCTAAATTATCCACAGTTTTCAAACCACCAGCAATGTTCCCATCAGAGCTAACTTGATGAGGTTCAATATATACGAGTTTTGACATGCTAACTTAAGGATTGAAAATGCGACACTCCTTTTTATCATGGCCTAAAGCTTTATAATGATCACAGAAAAAAGACAAATCTTCCATAACGATAGATTGAACATACCCCAAGTTATCAAGACCGATCCAAACACAATCGGGATAGCATTTTGAGACATTCAGTTCAACTAATACTTGCGCAACTGAGGGGTGAGAGCCCACAGCAGTTGCATTGTCAATGCGCAGAGGTCGATCAAAAATCGAACCCAAATCATTTAAAATCCAAGGGGAGAATAGGTGGGGTCGCAAATTAGGAAAGGAGACCCAAATAGGTATAATAGGAGATTCAGCCGATAAATCTAAGGAGACCACTTAACAACTTCATGAAGCAATTATAGACAAAATAAGATTTAGGCTCACGAAGAAATATAATATGTCAGTGCATTAAACTTGCCTTGTATTTAAAATCTTGTAATATGTCGTTTTATATAATGATAAATTAATTATTCTGCTTTAAATAGATAGCTACAAAAAATTGAAAAAAAAATATAATATTACACAATTATAAATGATAAATTATTTGTAATCAATTAAGAGAAAATACCCATTATAATAAATTGAGTGATACTATTAAATATTATTTTAAGTAAAATAGCAAATTCAAATGGACTAGCTCCACGTTGTATCATTCCAATGGCTATTCTATCTTGGTCAACTAATAAGCCACCAAAAATCTTCTAAAATATTAAATAAAAAAATGCTTAATAAAATTTATAGAATTTTTTAGATAGTATTTTTTGTTTATAATTAATAATATATTATGAAATATTTAATATATAAAAAAATTAAATAAAAGAAAAACTTTCATTTTGAATAATATAATTAATTATGAAGCTGGTTGTCATATTTGTATCAATACATATATCTTTATAGCTGTAAACACGTACATCGGATTTGTTGTAGTCTTTAAAATTTGATGGCTTTTTCGTTTTAATTTTAATAATTTAAATTTATGCTACATTTTATAATAACACAATATTGACGGCAAAAGTACAATTTAAAGATCCACTATTTTATATAGAATTATTGAATTTAGTAAAATATGTTAATACTACAATAGTTAAGTATAACTTAAGAAATACCATTGACGTATAAGATTTTTTTATTATGCTTGACTAGAGTGAAGGGAACTGAAATATATCTTAAATTGATATTTTAGGATATGTTAAATTAATTTAAGCTTAGTCATTTTTATTTTATAATATTTTTAAAAATATTTTATTTGTAATTTTCATCAAGCTATAAAAATCTATATATTATTGCAAGCATGACAATTAACTTCATAATTAATTGTATTGCATCAAATATAAGTTTTTCTTTTATTTAAATGTCTTACATATTAAATATTGCATAATTTATTATCAATTGTGAATGAAAAGTACTATCCAAATAATTATATAAATATTATTAGGAGTTTTTTATTTAATGTTTTTGAAAATTTTTAGTGGTTGATTAGTTTACCAATATGGAATAGCCATTGAAAATATACAATATAGAGTTAGTTTATTTGAATTTACTATTTCACTTGAATTAATATTGAATATGATCACTTAATTTATTAAATTTAGTATTTTCTCTTAATTGATTATAAATAATTTATTTATATAATTATGTAATATTTTGATTTTTATTTCAATTTTTTTAGTTATCTATTTACAGTAAAATAATTAGCTTATTTTATAAGTGAGACGGTATATTATCAAATTTTAAATACAAGACAAATTTAATGATATGATATGTTATATTTTTTCGTGGAAACAATAATGTTTTTCAAGTTATATTAGGGAGGAGGGCTAGCATCTTCAGCAGATGCTGAGAGGGGAGGGAAGTCAAGAGAGTAGGGAGATGAGTCCATAAGAAGGCTGAGAGAAGCCTCCGACATAGCTGGAGGATGTAGGGGAGAAGGTGGAGGGAACCTGACAGCTAGGAAAAAACTCTAGCATAACACCACTTTAGATTATTGGATGGTTTTTAGTAGGGAATTTTCTTTAAATGTTGATTTAGATATTCTCTGTTTTGGGTTTCCTTGAGTCTCTACAGCGATGAGCCTTTTTGTAGCTTAGATCTTTTTTAGCTTTTTCTTTGATCATCTTTTTGTCACATCTCAATACATACATGTAACTTGTAGAGTTGCTTATCTTTTGTAATTCTCTGATCATTAATATATGGGCTCTATCCAAAATTTTTTCAAAAAAAGAATTTTTTGGTGGTAGGGTGTTCTTCTGCTTATAGTGTGCCAATGCAAGTAAGGATAAAACCATAACTTTATTTTTATCAAGTGATGTGTGGTCTGCGGAGGAGTGCAGGGCTTAGTAATAATAGTGTAAAGTTGCTTTAAGAAGCACCTTGCTGGTAGAAATAAAAAACTTGCCTTCCAATATGATCGCATTTTAAGTAAGTATATTTAAAAAATAAATCAATTAAATAATAATATAAAAATGTGAATTTAATCTCATCAAATTATGCTGCTTCACTTTCCCGATTTAGAGAAATGATGCTTTTAGTGATTTTCATATCTGGTCAGAACTTTTGAACGCCACGGACAATGATGATTTCCCATCTAGATTTTCCCCGTTGGATGGTCTTCGGGCAACCATGGGTTATTTCGGTTGTGTTGTTGATTCTAAGTCTGATTGATAACTCCAAAACTAAGGCATGGCATATAATTCTATTTCTACTTGACTAAGCTTCTCTTTGTTCTCCTAGCAGGTTCTGCTATTCTTCTATTTTTTGTCCTCCTACCTCTTCACAGGAGTTCTTCTGGCTTTTTTGAATGGAGCTTTGCTCTTTTTTTTGTTGAAGCTCATGTAGCCCCATTTTGGTCATTATATTTTACAATTACTTGTAATTTCGATATACTTAATGAATGGGCAACGCCCTTATTTTTCACATATATATATATATAAATGAAACTCAACCATCAAGTTCATTTCTTAACATATTTCGAAATCAGAATTTTACTTGAAACTAACTCATAATAATTAAAATTAAATAAACTAAAATAATGCACGTTATGTGCTATAATTGCTAATCCTAAGGCATAATAACTAACAAATATGATCAAATAACTCTTAATTAAGTAGGTGAACTCTTTTAGGAATAAAAAAATTGGTGCTCTCCTAACTGTTCATTTGAGATGATGCTGTGTTAATTAGATTTGGATCCCTTTGTGAATTCCTTAACATTGATTCAATTATTTTCCTTGCTTATTTTTTTAACATGGTTATCAACAAGATTCCTGATGACTAAAATTATTATTAACACCTTTTCAACCACTAAATGAGCTGATATTCATAATGAATAAGCATGTTATAAAACATTAACATAACAGCCCTTTTGGAATTAGTTAGAGCAAAACCTAACAGATTTTTCACAGTTTTAAGAGATGGAAAATTAAGAAATTTGTTTCTTATAAGAATTGTCATAAGAAACGATATATTTTAAGTGGCTTCTTAAATAAATGAGCTATTATTTCCTTCAGAGATATAAAATAGGCCTTAACATTGTTGACCTCATTATTCGAGGTCAATTTCTCCGGAATGAATTCTAGCACCTAGGTTTTCATAGCCTACTATAGACGTCGCCTGTAAGATTTCCTTTAGATGGATACCTAATGACATAGCTTTGACTCAACCTTTTAATTCGACCTAAATTGTCGCTATTCTAAATAAAATTGACTCAACACAAATTTAATTTAATTTAACGACATCAATTTCGATTAATTCAAATTTACTTGTTATGAGCTTATTAAAATTAAATCAAAATTAATTAAGTTAGATATATTGGGTTCAAATCAATTTAAATTAAAATTCCAATAAAATTTGTTAAATTAGCAATCTAACCATCTTAAAATATCATTTTTATATCTTCATTAATTAAAGTTAATCAATACTTTGCCTAATCAAGATGTTAAAATGAATAAAAAAATATATCTTTAATAAAAAAACTCTAATGGAATTAACTAGCTACAAGTAAATCAACTCAATAAATTAATTGAATTAATTTTAAAACTTATTAATAAAACACTTGAATCAAATCTTTAATTAACAAACTAAAATGAAATAAATTTAACTCCTAAACTAATAGAAGTTGGTTCAAGCATAGTCGTGGGTTCGGTTAGGATGGGTCTAACCATCGGAATTCCCCACCCCCGCCACGATCTCCCCTTTATTTGGACGAACCGTTCCTATCTCCTCTCTAATTCGCAAAAACTGTTCCATCTCCTTGCTTTCCATTCACGAAATCCCCTGCTCCGTTTCCCTCTCTCACTCTCGGCTCGCAAGAAGTTCCAGGCGAAATCCCTCAATTTCGCGAAACACCCCTCTCCGTCGCGCTCTCATTCGCACGAAATCCCCCAGGCTCCATTGGTGAAAGCTCCCAACCCCTCGTCTCTCTCGCGGTCACGTGAGAAGCCCCAGGCGAAAATCCTCCGAGTCCTTTGCCAAGCCCGTCGGCCGCCCTAGCCAACCGATTTCTCACCCCAGAGACCCAAATTAAATCTTTTGCTGCAATTTACTGGACTAGAGACAAAAGGAAGTGGTAAACTTTTCTTTGATCCTCTCCCATTTTATTGTTCTTATTTTTTTGGATCTTGTTTTCCATTGAAATTTTATGTTGCATTTTCTTAAAAGTAAAATTCCTTTGAAATGAATTTCTATATGATAAGGATTAGTTCCTTGCGAGATTTTCATGATCTGAATAGAATTAAAATTTTGTTCTTGTCTAGTCCCATTTGGCTCTCTTAGAGATTTATTATTACTTAACTGAAATTTTAAGTAAAGTATTCCATCATTCGAGAGAATGGTCATTTATAAGTGTTTGTTGTTGGCAAGATTCAATTTCTTTTTTATGAAGTTGTGGGATGTCCATGAGCATTCTTGATTCATATTACAAATCCTAAACTAATAGATTGATTGGAAATCATTGTTGAACTTCTCTAAATCTAGGGAGGCAAAGCGATGATTTTTCTTTTTGCATGCTTTCATTTCTTAATGTTAAATATAGCTTGAATGGGTAGATTGCCTATTTGAAACTCGCATGAATAGTCGCTTTATGTCGATGGCTATGATTCTTATACGCCTCCAATTTGCAAAATCATAAATGTGTCCACTAAACTCATGGATGCTCACAAAACAAAGATGGAGTGTTTTATAGCTTCAAGGAGCTTATAGATTACACCCCATCGCATATTGGAGTTTGTTAGGAATGTTTAGTGTAATTTGCAAGTTGACTGGTCAAGAGCATCAACACATAACGTAGGCACATGGTGAGGCTTTCGAAAAGACAAATCAAAAGCTTTCACCCCTAGCTCTTCCTTGGATTGTAACAAACTGATTCTTAGAACCTATCCATGGGAATTTTAATGATGATTCTATCTTTAGGCTTTTTCGATAATGCTATAGGTTGTCTTCCAATTCAAGTTGTAGGACCAATCCCTTCTATCCAAATCATGCCAAAATCTATTTGGAGATCGTTTCAATGCGTTGAAAGCTCTTTAGTAGAGTCTTCCCTCCCTCATTCATGATAATTTGGAGCGTCTCAAAACTCCAAATTTTTTATTGCATGAATAATCTTAACTTAGGATTCCAAAAATCCTAGGTTTATACCTCTTTACTTTTTGACACAAAGCCGATAAGCATTATCTCCTCTTCCATATATGTTTTTTTTAACCTCCTCAACGTTCTAAATGTTGTAGTACATGGATCATTGAGCTTGAAGCCAAATCTCAAGCTTTTCCACCTTGTTGGAACACCTAACCAACAAACACTACCTCCATATGTGATATTTTGGAGTTCCTTTAAGCTCCAAATGTCCCATTACATGAATCATTAAGGCTTTAGGAACAAATCCTAAATCCCCCTTTCATTTGCTAAAAATACAAATTTAGCAAATGAATGTCTCTCTCCGCTTATGTATAGCTATTTGGATTTCTTTAGAATTCCAACACATCATTATATGAAAACCTTGAAGCTTAGAACCAACCCTCAAGCTTCCTCTTTCATTTGTTGAGACAAGATCAACAGGTGAACATTCTCTTTAGGCATAAGACCCCAATCTTAGCCTATCATATTTACGTAACTAACTTAGGTAGATGATCTTATATCATCGAGTATAAACTCGGTGATTGCTTCTTGATATGTAGTTCCAAAACTTTACGTGTAGAGCCTCCTCAAAGCTCCAAACTCTTCATTGTATAAATCCTATAACCTCAGGATAAAAATCTTAGGTTCATTTTACTGCGCTTGTTGACACAAAATCAATAAGTTGACATCATTCTTTTTATTTCTTGGGTGTGTTAACCTGGGTTTCCCTAAAATCCTAAATGCATGCTAAGAGATCTTGCCAAATCCTAAATTCTTCTATCATTTGTTTGTTGAAAACATAAAATCAACAAACAACTACCTCCTTCGCACATGGTGTTTGGAATGTCCTCAAAGTTCCAAATGCTTCATTGCATAACCCTTATAACCTTAGGATGAAAATCCTAAGTTCATGTTTTCTTTCTTGTTGGTACAAAATCAACAAGTTAAACTATCCTTCTTCCATGTGTGTGAGATTTTGAAACCTCCAAAGGTTCTGAGCAATGTCATTCCAGGAATTGTTGGAGTTTAGAACTAAATCTTGAGTTCTTCAACATATTGTTTGTTGGAACACAAGGAACCAACAAATATCATTCTCATGCACATTGTTTGAGATATCAAAAAAATTCAAACATATTGTTGCATGAATCATTTGAGCTTGGGACCAACTTCCAAGTTCCTTCCATCCTATTCATTGGAACAAAAAAATCAATGAATAATCCTTCCAAACATAGGACTCAAACCATGTTTTTCTTCATTCAGTTAGCCTAAATTAAGTGGATGATAACCTCTCTTTGAACACCAAATATCCAAAGTGTATCTTCAATTAGCAACTTTTAAGTTGCATTCTAATCATCATCTCCTATGAGCTAAGATTATAGGAGAACTTGTAAACCTTCTTTCATCCTCCTAAATCCTAATTGAGAAGATATAAACCTTTTCTTTGAATACTAAATATTCAAAGAAACATTCAATAAATTTTGTAACTTTCAAATTACTTCTCCTTCCTTCAACCCCAAAGTTTTGTGGAGTCTATTGGATCATTTATTAAGTCAAAGCTTAATAGATCTCTTGTCCCTTAACCTCAAAGTTATGGGAGAGTACATCCAACAAAGTTCTCTTGTTAGGTAAAAATAACTCATATTTCTATATCGAATATAGGAATATTAATCTCATTTCTTCCCCATTCTCCTAACCCATGTTAGGCGAATGAACCCTTTTCTTTAGGCACCTAAAAGCCCAAGGAACTCTCATGATGCGTAGTGCAAATCTATGTGTCTCATTCTCATATTTGTCCAACACAAATTGGGTAGATATCCTCCCTTTTTTTTAAACACCAAGTGTCCAAAGAGTTTCTTTCGATTTGAAACTTTTAAGTTGCATTTTTCCCTACAACTCAAGAGTTATAGAAAATTCTAACATCCACTCAACCAATATTGAGTGAACTGAATTTGTCTATTTTTTGAGCCAAAACCAACAAGTATTGTCATCTTCCATTTCTTCCCTCCAACCCAAGTTGGATGAAGGGAGTCCGTTATTTGGATACCCAAAAGTCCATGTAACTTTTCATAACTTGTAACCAAAATTACAAGTCATTCATCTTTCCTTTGGGCTCTAAAAGGTCAAAGGAATCTCTTGTCTAGCTTCCAAGTTGTAGGAGGTTTTCACTCTCTTTAGCTCCAAAAGTTAAAGGGAGTTCTTCAACATTTAGCCCAAAAACTAATCGTTGGATTCCTACATTCTTCTTCTAGCTCCAAAAGCTAGGAGGGGAATTCCTTCAACATTTGGCTCAAAAGCTATGTGTTTGACATCATTTCCTTTGATCCAAATTCTAAGTGAAATATCCTTAGTGTGACATACCATACAAGCTTCACACACTTAGGTGCACAGCCCCTTAGGCATGCTAGGATTTTGATTTTTTTTTTGTATGCGCATGTGATTGATGATTTGGTGTGAATGCCCTTGTGGATTGTCTGTGTTATGGGCACTTGCCCTTAAGTGGTTAGTGTAGAAATATATATGTTTTTTGTACAGGTGGCCGTGTTCAAGAGGGGGTAAAATAAATCATTATTATTCTAATACTATTTGCTTGCATGCGCTGCTTAAAACCCCCTAAGAGGTATGACCAATAGGGTAGAAGCGTGTGCTTGACACTCTAAGTGTTAGACAAATTATGGATATGATGTAATTATCATATAAATTGCCTTCTAACTCTATTTTGCATGTTTGAATCTTTTATATTTTGCAGGCTTGACCAGTTTTGTTTTATGAAAGTGATAGTTTCAAAATTCATTACCATAATACTAAAAGATATTTGTATAATATGACAATTTTATGTCAAATAATTGTGTAATTACATTCTACATTAAATCTCATGATCTGATTGATCGTCCATATTTTATTTATTCACCAATATGATTTTTACTAGTTGATAATAAACGTAGTTATTTTATGACTCACTTTCCTGAAAAAATATTTACTTATTGGATACTTATCACTTTAAAATTAATTTTTTAATGACTCTCTCTCTCTCTCTCTTTCTCTCTCTCTCTCTCTCTCTCTCTCTCTATATATATATATATATATTCAAAAACCTCGAAATAGCTATTCCAGTTTCAATACGAGATGTTGGAATTCTACAACAATAGAAGGGAAGCATATTTTCTCGTTTAACAGACCCCACAATATGTGAATCGTGAATCGACTCAATGGATTGCTATAATCTCAAAAGACAAGTGTTTCATTGATGTCAATTTTATTTGAGGACCTCAGTTATTAGGATAAGTTTCAAGAAATACCAGAAGGATCAGCATTTTGAATAATCCATGGATGCTCAAGTAGCTTGTGGAGTGGAAGACGCTGCGAGGAGTCTTTGACGAGCATTTTACTTATCAAGTCCTTTAAAGATGAAGACACGATGGGATTTGAAGGAAACTTCATATCAACTTTGATGATTCTTCTGTATGTATCTGAGTGTTCCTTGGCCTCAATTGGTGGTACACTATAGAGGAATTCATAGCATAGCACAACCATGCTCCAAATGTCTACAATTGCATCATGCTCTACACTTTCAATCATGTGAAAGGTAATCTAAAGAGCCACACAGTCTTCTTGCGATTAAATGCGAGAACTAACCACCCAAAATTTGCAATTTTTACTTCATCCTATGTTCCAAGAAGAACATTCTTAGGGTCGATATCTCGGTGAATTAAATGCTTTGCATGCAAGTAGATTAGAGCTCCCGCCAACAATAAATCTCACTTAAATATTTGCACTTATGTAGTTCTTTATAAAGCTCTCCTTTTGCAGCATGCTCTAATATCAAATAAACTCTTGTCTCATCATAGAAGTACCCATATAACCGCCATATATTTGTATGTCTGAGATGACTCTGGATTTCTACTTCTCTTCGGAGCTGATGCTCAACTTGGGATTGGTTTAGCTGGCTCTTGAAAAGAATTTTATTGTCACTACATGATTACTCTTCTTTTCTCATGCCAAAAGCCATTACCAAAATTTCCTCTTCACAGTGGCTTTCCAATTTCAAAATCACTAAGCGTCCATCTCCTTTTGAAGGACACTATCAACGTGAAGGTGAATTAGTTTATCGATGACATCGCCGGTAGTAGCTGCTGCAATGGCCGATTGACAGGTCACGTTACAAAGCAACGACGAATGTAAGATGGGTGAAATCAGAGATGAGGGGCATACCGTGATATATAGTAAATATATTTTTATTTAAGTTTTAAAGATTTTAGGTGCCTCCTACAATTATTATTGGTTATTGTTTGTATGGTAATATTTTTCTCAAACAAAATTACAAGATAGAGAGTAATATATATATATATATATATATATATATATATATATATACATATTTCTTAGAAGAATACTCGCCCTTTGTTTTCATGTTTTTTAATGACAAACAGAAAAGACAATGATTTAAAAATGGAAGCTCTACCAAAAAACCTTATCTAAATAGAGAAAAGTTGTTATGGGGAATGATAAACTTCTTTTAAAGGATTGATCAAAAAATTTATCCTTTTTATGTAATTAAATATAACAGTGCACACTTAGGCTTTATTTGAGATGTCTTTCTTACTATTTCTTAAAGTAGCTTATTCGTACAAAAATTTTAGCTGATGTTGGTTATAGAACTTGGGATTTACAAGAAAGAGTAAGAATATTTTTTTATTCTCATCATGATTTGAGATTTTCAACTTTTTTGTGTTTGCTCTCTGCCATCATTTGAATCAACATCAGAAAATCTTTAGAGGCCTAAAGCATAGATGTTCTTTTTCAACAATTAGATCTATCATTCTCTAATTCCCGAGAACTTCGTGAATCAATATTGTTGGAGAAATCTTAGATTACGCTTATAATTGATAAAGCTATTCACTATTGCACAACGTGGCAGTTTTATGACCTCTTTTCAGATATGCCAATTCATCCTTTTATTGGTTTTTAGCTTTATGACCTCTTTTTAGAGGGGCTTTACCCTTTAGAGATAGGATACGAAATGAGCATATACGTGAAAAGGTTAGAGTAGTTCCAATGGAAGATAAGATTAGAGAGAGTTACCTTAGATGATTTGGTCATATAAAATGGCTGTCTTCCGATGACCTGGTTAGGAAAGTTGAGGTATTAGATTTGACTTATGTTAAGAAAGATAGAGGTAGACCTAAAAAGACTAGGTTAGAAAATATTAGAAATGATATTTTTTATTAGATTTAAATAAGAATTTGACTTTTAACTAGACACAATGGATAAAATGGATTCATATAGCTGACCCCACATAGTAGGACAAACTCTTGATGTTGTTGTTGTATTCAATTGAGTTTGCCCATTCATGATCAAACCTTGTTAATCTACTTTATGCTCTTGTTTAATTAGGATTGCTATCTTAGATAATTTTAGTGTGTTCATTTTTCTTTTTTTTTTTTTTTTTTTCTCTACTCTTGAGAATGCTGAGGGATAACATGGCCAAAGTTTTTTTTTTCTCTACTCATTTTGTTTTATGATCATTTAGATATGATCGCATACTTTTCTTTGAAGTACTTGGGGTTTTTGTTTCACACAATTGCTTATGAATTTCATATTTTCTTAGTGTTAAGTTTTTCTCCTCATCCACTGCTGTTATATTACTTGTAGTCTATGAAGCACAACTATTTCCAAATAGACGTCAAATTCTCTTGATGCTTATGAATGCTCAATTATTCTGGGATACTCTTGGATAACATGTCAGTTATACCATATGTTGCTTCCTATATAACTTACAAAATTGGTAAGTGAACAAACATGTCACACACATTATAGAATGTTTTCAAATGGTAGTTATCTGTTTCAAATATTAACATATTTAATATGATTTTAGTTGTTCGTATGAGCTTTAGTTTCTTGATTTTATATATTTCTTTCTAATAACACAATTTGATTAAAATTCATATCGGTAAATGATATTTTATTTGCATCGGGTTTGTGTTAATTAATTATTATATTGACATTTATTTTAACTAGTATAAATGCATGTGCACATGATACATAAATAAAATAAAAATAGATATTATAAAGTTAAAATTAAGTATTCTTATATTTTCTTTAATAGAGAGATAAAGGTAGTGATGTTCTTACACTTTTAATATTCCAGATTATTTTGAGATTTTGAATTAAAAAGATAACAGAAATTTTCAAAATATATATAAGATATTGGTGAGATTTACTTTAGCTTCATGATCTACCTTCACACACCCAATGATAAACAACACAAAGATGACAAATATACCTACAAGATGTGAGTCAAATAAAAATTGCAATTTAGGGAGGGAGGGTGAAATCATTAAATTGCCATCGTTTTGGAGGTGCAAAATCAAAACAAGTAGAGGAGAAATATTGAATTGAAGCTTTACTAGATATGAAAGAGTTGATGGTATAAATAATCCCAACAACTAATAAAAGTTTAGGGATTAGGCCGATATATCAATTGAGTCAAAGCCATGGAGAATTCAAGTCATGGCAAGCTCAAAAGGAGAGATGATTGAATGAATGCCTCTGAGTTGATGATGGGATGCAGGAAATTAAGAATTATTTGAATAAAAAATGAAGCAAACATTAAATTAGACATTATATTATAGCAAATACCAAAGTCACTGGTGATAATATTATGATTTCATTTCATTAGAGAGAATGATGGCTCAAGGTATTGATGAAATTCGAGAATTAGGTTAAATCAACCATAAGTTAACATGAACAAGATGAACATTTAATCTTTTTACTTAAAACCCTAATAAGAAAGAGTGCATATAATAAATTGAAAATTTCATGCCCAATGATAATCATAACATGCATTTCTATAAATATAAGGGTGTAATTTAGTAATATAGTCAACAACCTAACAAATCTATAACCAGTACATGTGTAGTCATAAGTGACGGAAGTGCAGCCCTTCATAATTAAAAAATCCTATGAAATTGTCTGATTCTAGCATGCCATCACGAGATTCAAATAATTAAGGGATTGTTTGGTTGCTTGAAAAAGGAATGTAGTGTAAATGAATACTTTGAAGTCATTTGGATGAATGTAAAGGATTTAGAGTGACATTATTATTTTTGTTTGATTTGAAGTAAAGTGATTGCAATATAAAGTGAATGGTGGTTGCTAGAGGTGGTGGCCGGGGGCACCGATTGGGGTGGCTGGCAACGACTGTTGGTATTGGTGGTTGGAGGCGGCAACCAGAGTTGATGGCGACTGCGGTTGCCGACGGTGGTAGGCGGAGGCTACGACCAAAGGCAATGGTGGCTGGAGGTGGCTAGCAAGGGGTAAAAATTCCCTTGAGTTTGCAGTGTATTTGAAAATCACTCAAATTGGATGAATTTTAAATACACCAAAAGTGAACTAGAACATAATACAATGCATTTACTTTACCTTGAATTTTTGTTTCATTCAACAAAAAATCCAAAATTATCAAAACCTCTACATTTTGATTACTCTAAGACCCTAAATGTAGCAAACTGAATAGTCGCTAATTTAATATATAAAAGTTACCAACGGATAATTCAAATTTGAGTAGTAATTAATTTTGCATCACTGGAGAGAGAAGTTTATATCTTATGTGTAAATCAATCCATGCTTAATGTATAATGAGCATAGCATCAATGCTTGAGAGATTTAGTGAGTAAAATACCTAATAGAAGATTAGAGCTAAATTAAAAAAGCAATGCATCATAACTCTCATCATATATAAATAGAGAACAAGATTGTTTCTCATTTGCTCATGCCTAATCGAAACACAGTTTGGCTTATTCAAAGACTTAATCCAACTTGATGAAATGATAACTTTAGGCTAATTTTCAAACAAAAACTACCAAAAGCAAATCTCAAATTGACTTAATTCAAGCTACGCCATAAAACAAGGAA
Source organism: Dendrobium catenatum (assembly GCF_001605985.2). Taxonomy (NCBI): domain Eukaryota; kingdom Viridiplantae; phylum Streptophyta; class Magnoliopsida; order Asparagales; family Orchidaceae; genus Dendrobium; species Dendrobium catenatum. The sequence continues at coordinate 1,021,859 of NW_021319552.1, forward strand.
GCCTTGGGGAAAAAGTAAATTGATAACAAACGATGTAGAGCAAAAGATGAGCCTAAACAGTGCTAGAAAGTTCCCAAGCAGTGCTAGAAAGTTCAAACTTTTGGCAGGAGCCAAAAATAAATCTTTAGAAAGGCATCAAAGATGCAAACTTTGATATGGAAACCATAAGGAAAAAATAAAAATAAATATCCAAACAAGTGGCGGTGTAAAATAGGCTGAGTTCATTGGCCATGTGTGAGTGTTGGATTCCGTCATTAGAATAGGTATGAATGATACCAATTTTGATTTGGAAGCCATAAGAAAATAAATAAATTCACAAACAAACAACAGTGTAGAAGAGGATGAGCTCGTAGGCCACGAGCGAGTGTTGGATACCACCATGCAACAATGTCATGAAGAACACTGACAAGTATTGAATCGAGTTCTGGTATCTTCTTGTTGATTAAAAATCAAAATGGCTGAATTGATGAACACATGGACACAATTGAAGTGCTTGACATCGTTATTCTTGGATTCCAACATATAGAGTGCAAGGTAAGACACTTTGTACTTAATTAGGGGGATTTTGCATATGTAAGAAGAGGGATGGATGTGCTGTGCATGCGGGTAGAGAAGCTTTGTTCATGAGAGGGCTTCTTGAAGAAGAGGTTTTGTAGGCAAGAAGGGAGAAGGCTAGGCGGGGCGGATGGATTGCATGCGAACAAGAAAGGCTAGATGGGCTAAATTGTGTATGTGGGCAAGGAGGTTTTTTTTTGTGAGAGGGCTTCGTGAAGAAACTTTTTTAGCATACTCTTTCTAATAGAGGGAGCAGTGTCTGAAGAGGTGCGAAATAAGCTGAAGCAGAATTGGCAGAGGCTTAAAGAAGATCGGCTTTGAAATGCTCGATAAATTAGAAACCGATCGGCCTTGTAAACAAAGGGAGAAAGTGTTTTATTATTTTTTAGCTGCTTGACAGTGAAAATGCACGGCTATTGGAGAAATCGTTTTTTTTATAGAGTTTAATTTGCTCAACTATTGGAACCGAAAAGCAATGAATTTGAAGCATCCAAAATGAACGATGCAGATTTATTTTAAGTTTAAAAATATATAATAAAGATTTTGTATGGGAAGAATCACAAGTCATACTTATATAATAATATAGATATATACTTTACGATACGAATGTGATTATTTACTTTTGCATTCATGTCTTTAAAGTTGCCATTATGATATAGATATATTGATGTATTTTTATGCCCTCGATTTTTGCTTTTCCTGGTTTCATATGGAACCAAGATCCTTGTGGAAAAATCAAGAATAATTTTCTCATCTTATAACACTTAAATTGAAAAATAATGGTTTACATCTATACCATTTTGTTTTTAGATGGGTCGAACATTAATGTGAGAAAAAGCATTTGTCTTGTTATCAGGGACAAGTTGATTTGTTGTTGCTTTAAATTGTTTTGTTTGCAAAGAAATTTTGCTCTAAGTGTTATTGGTAGTTTTATCTGCTTTTGGTATATACTAGATCTATTTGCAGCATACATAGACCTTTTATAGTTGCTTTCTCTCCTCCGTTTGTGACAAGAACTTAAATCCTGTACTTTATATTTGTTACTACATTTTATTTGTTTAAAACTGGTTCTCTTTTTTCTTCTTTAATATTTTCCTGAGGTTACAAATTAAAAATGAAACTCTTTCCCCTGCACATTCAACTATATAGGAGCTTAAAAGCCATTTTCAAGGCCATTCAATCGGAAACATCTCTTGTTACAACAACCTTTTCCTCTTTAGCTATTTCTGGAATCTTTTATTTGCAATGACTTGATATTTCATAAAGATTTCTAAAATCAGAAGAAATTAGTTAACAAACACAAGCAGACTTATTACTTAAGAAGATTATCATGAACATCAAATGACTATTTAGTCTCATAAGACATGACAAAGTAAAGTGCATGAAATTAAAAAAGTTTGCATATGACATACAATTATAGTCAAAATTAAAATCCCAAAAGTTCTTAAGTAGTGAATGATCTACTAATAGCATGTAACAAACAAGTCAAGCTATTCAGAAATCATGAATCTTGATTTAATCTTTCTTCAAAATGTGTGTCTGCCCAAAAAAATAGAAAAGCAATTAAAGTATGAAAATCATATGAGTAATTGTTATGTCAATTAAAATAAAAATCATATTTTTACTCAATTATAAAAGGCAAATTATTTATAATCAATTAAGAGAAAATATTTCATTTTAACAAGTTAAGTGATCTAGTTCAATATTAGTTCGAGTGACATAGCAAATCCAAATGGTTGAGCTCGGCCTTACATCATTCCAATGGCTATTACATCTTGGTTGGCTAATAAGCCACCAGAAATTCTCAAAAATATTAAATTAAAAACTCATAATAATATTTATAAATTATTTAGATTGTAATTTTTGTTTATAATTTCTAATAAATTATGCAAAATTTAATATGTAAGATATTTAAATAAAATAAAAACTTACATATGATGCAATACAATTAACTATGAAGCTGAAAGTCATATTTGTATTCATATGAAGATTTTTATAGCTAGATGAAAATTGTAAATAAAACATTTTAAAGAAATATTATAAAATAAAAATGGTTAATATTAAATTAATTTAACATATCTTAAAATGCCTTCTTGGGCTATATTTTGATGCCATTCACTCCAGCCAAGCATAACTAGAAAATCTCCAACTTCAACAGTATTTCTTAATGTGTACTTTGTTGGAGGAATATCAACATCTTTATCTAGTTTCGATACTGCTATATCAAATAGTCGATCTTGAAATTGTAGCTTGTAATTTGTTTTGTACAATCAGAAAATGTAGCGTAAATCTACAAAATGAAATACTAAAGTCATAAATAAAAAAAAAATTAATACTTGGGGAAAAACCAAGATATAAATAAGTATATATTGCATGTAATAGTTAAGATAAAATTAAACTTTTGTATAAAAAAATACAATATGATTTTTTTTACCTTTAATATTCTACTAAATCCAGTAGAAATATAATGAGAATATATCATTACTAGATTTTTCTTTCAGAGCCAATTTGAGCTTCGACTTATTACTATTTTGGAATTCTTATGATCATCTGTAAAATATAATAAAATTTTATTTATAATATCAAATTATAAATTAAAAAATAAATTCATAAATAAACAATAAACTTACATAGTGCAACTTCAAGATATATAACTGTTAACATTGTTTTTTGGATTGGCTCACGAAGTGATATCTCATAATAATTTATTGCAAAAATTTATAATCTTCTAAACATATTTTCTAAAAACAATGATACATTAGTTAACGAATAGGTCCCATCATATTTTTAAAAATTATTTTAAACTTTAAAAGTAAAAATATAAATAAATAATTACCTGTTAGATGAAAAAGCCAAAAGGTAAAGAGTCAGCAGGAAGATCAAATTTGTGAATCAGAGCTGGAAGTTTAAAAATGACCTATTAATGAATAATTGCACAATAGATAAGAACAATACAAAATTTGCTCAACAAAACGAGATAGAAAGACGGTAACATTCAAGCTAGAAAATGAGGGCAACATTCAAATGAGAGAAAGACTGTAACATTTTTTTTTAATATATTTGGTTTTTCTAAGCAATGAAAGTGAGTTTTTCCTTATCATATCTAAAAAAATTCTTCATTTTTTCTCATTAAGTCTAAAGTGCATATATCTTCTTAACTAGATATTGAGGGAAGTTTAAGAATCTTTATTTTCGTTGCTAGTCTAAGATTTTATTTTGGGATAATTTTCTCACAGTTTTTTATAGTAGCTTTTTTATTAAAAAATATTAAAAATAATAAATAATGGCAAAAACTATTCCAAAAAAAGCCTGGTACATTCTATTCAATTTATCTAGAAAACCAACTTCAAAATTTTCTTAAAATTTGAAAATCTTTAATTAGTTTTGTAGTATTATCACCTTCATCTAGTTTTTTTTTACTAATATATTAAGTATGACACTAATTTATTTAGAGTAATAATTCTTCCATCCTACAATGCTAGCTTCATGTTTGAGTATGAATTGTAATTCCTTCATTATTTTCTTTGAACAAAGTAAAAGAGTGCATATTTATTTATTTCATCTAATGTGTTAAGAATTTTAGTTGGATATAATTAAAAAATGGAGCAAACTATGTTAGTTGTTGAATTTAGCTCATTGACTATTCTTCTGTTTTATTCATCATAAGTTATATTTTATTATATAGTTGCAATATTCTATAGGATTTTTAATGGAAAAAACTCAAAAATTCAAATTTAAGATAAAAAAAGAAAATATAAAATACTCGTATATATATATATATCATAAATAAAATAATAATTAAACACTCGCAAAGCCGAAAGGCACTCTAGCTTTCTCTAATTTTTTGAAGATCGTATTCATTCATATCTAATTTTTCTTGTTCAATTTATTTAAGAAATATGTACTTTAAAAGTAAATTCTGTTCATTCCAAATTTAGGATTCATTTAGGATAGTTTTTTTATCATTATTCTTGATTATTTTTAATTGATTTTTGTGCTAAAAAATTATTATTAAAAATTGTAAAAATAAATTGGCAATAGTTTAATAACTTGACTTAATCCTATTTAAATCAAAATTATACCATTTTAATAGTAATAAAATATTATTATAAAAGTAATGTGTATTCACACACTATATCATAGAAATCATGTATGCGTATCATATTCTATTAAAAAAAAGGAAAATGAGTATATTCTCTTATTATAGGTGGTGTCTTTATGGTCTTTTCCCAAAACTCACCTTGCCTAATGGGAAGTTGGATTTTCATCTCTATGATAATAGAAAAAAGGTAGTGGAAATACATATAAAAGAATGTATGTAAGATTCTTAAACTCCCCTCTATATTTAGTTAAGGAGATGGATGCACTTTATTTTTTAATGAGAAAAAGGAAATTTTTTTTTTGGGAATGATAAGGGAAAAGCTCAGTTCCATTACTCAAATATTTCTGTCATTTTCTAGTTTGAATGTTGCCGTTTTTCTATCTTATTTTGTTGAACAAATTTTGTATAGTTCTTATCTATTGTGCATTTATTCACTAATAGATAATTTTGGATTTCCAGCTCTGTTTCCCAAATTTGATCTCCATCTATCAGGCAATTATGTATTTTTATCTTTTTTTTTTAACTTTTAAAGTTTAAAAGAAATTCTAAAAAAATATGACGGGACCTGCTCGTTAACTAATATATTATTTTCTTATAAAATATATTTAGAAGATTACCAATTTTTGTAAGAAATTATTATAAGATATTACTTTGCGTGTCAATCCAAAAAGCAATGCAATCAATTATAAATCTCGAAGCTGCACTATGTAAGTTTATTATTTATTTAGAAATTTATTTTTAATTTATATTTTGATATTAGAAATAAAATTTTTATTTTAATTTATAAATGATTATAAGAATTCAAAAATAGTGATAAGTCGAAGCACATGTTGACTTTGGAAGAAAAGTTTAGTAATAATATGTTCTATAGGATTTAGTAAATTATCACAGGTAAAAAATATATATTTTATTTTATTCATACAAAAGTTTAATTTTATCTTAACTATTACATGTAATGTATACTTATTCAAATATATATTTATTTTTCTTTAAGTATTAATTTTTTTTTTTAAATTTATGACTTTATTATTTTAATTTTATAATGTAGATTTACGTTATATTTTCTGATGGCAAAGCTACAAGTTCAAGATAGACTATTTGATATTACATTATTAAAGTTAGAAAAAAAATGTTGATATTCCTCAACAAACTACACTTTAAAAAATACCGTTTAAGTAGGAGATTTTCTCGTTATGCTTGGCTAGAGTAAAGGGTACTAAAATATAACTCCGGAAAAAATTTTAAGGTATGTTAAATTAATTTAATATTAATTATTTTTTATTTTAAAATATTTTCTTAATATATTTTATTTACAAATTTTTTCCAGCTATAAAGATCTATCTATTAATACAAATATGTCTTATATATTAAATATTGCATAATTTATTATTAATTATAAACAAAAATTACTAACTAAATAATTATATAAATATTATTAGGAGTTTTTTATTTATTATTTTAGGAAATTTCTGGTGGCCTATTAGTTGATCAAGATGGAATAGTCATTGGAATGATGCAACATAGAACTAATCCATTGAATTTGCTATGTCAGTTGAACTAATATTAGACATGATTACTCAATTTATTATAAATAATTTATATTTTAATAGTTGTTTAATATTGTGATTTTTATTTCAATTCACATGACAATTACTTGTATGATTTTCATGTTTTAGGTTATGGTCATGATCATTCAATTGCTTTTCTATTTTTTTGGGCAGACTGATATTATGAAGAAAGAGCAAATCAAGATTTATAGTTTCTAAGTAGTTTGACTTGTTTGTTACATGTATAGTATGTCATTCACTATTTACTTAAGAACTTATTGGATTTTAATCTTGTCTATATATGTATGTTATATGTAAGCTTCTTTAATTTCATGAATTTTGCTTTGTCGTATCTTTTGAGATTATATAGTACTTTGTTGTTCATGACAATTTTCTTAAATAATAAGTTTTCTTATATTTGTTAGCTAATTTTTGGATTATGGTGAAGTAATTGTTCTGTGTATGGCCTCTAGCTTTTTCATATTACTGGTTTATTCCAAGTTGCAAAAATCTTCATTAAATAATAGACATGAGCATGCAGATGTTTGTTATGTGTATATTTATATAATACTATTATTCTATATTCATTTGATGAAATTATTCTTATGGAGCAACTTCACACCTAAAAATTCACCTATATCACAAACATTCACAAAAACCTTTGAGCAGTACTGCTTTAAGATGGAAGAATGGAATTGTTATTTAATCAGAAATAGTGATTCTTTGCATTATATATTTTTCTAATCAGTTCTATCATTTATCAACGATTTTAACCCCTGCTAAAGCACTGCTAAATCTTTCCTATAGCAGCAGTTTAGAAACTGCTATGAAAGTCTTTCTAGTGAGCACAAATACAGCGGATTTATAACAGTTTTTAAACCGCTGCAAATAATTTCGCAGGTGTTTAAACCACTGTTGTAGGTCAAAAAAAGCGTTATGAAAGTTTGATTTATTAGTAGTGAAATTAATATATGTAATAAAATTATGATTTTTAACCTTTTCTTTATCAATATAGTATGTTATAATTTTATAGAGCTTGATCATGAAAAACATATGGAGTAGCTCAAAAAGCAAATAGACAAACCCATAAATTTCATGACTAACATATATTAAAATAAAGGTAGCTACATGAGAAAATCAGTACAAATAATCCTATATCTTCAAAAATTGAAACAAATAATTTGAATGATATTTCAAGAGAGTAAGAAATTTAATCTAAATTATGCGGATAGCTTGAGAATCTAAGTGGCGGCGATGACTATTACGACTCCAATTGGGACTAATCGTTCAGTTTCAATGCGATCTCGATGAAAGGACATCGACGACGAGAGAGAAAGGAGAACGATCACGGGAGCTTGGAGAGAACAGGTGCGGGATTGAGGCATAGAGAAGGTCGATTGATTGCTAGGTCTCAAAGTGAATGGAATGAAAGGATTGTGAGAAATGAATAGTTTGGTTGTACGTAGGAGAAGAAATTCGATCAATCGTGTGATAAGGGCTAGGGCTTGCAGCTGTAATTTATTAGAGGTTGTAGATTGGCTTTAACCATATAAATACTTAAAGAAAAAATCTATCCACTCTCCATAAAAATTTGTCGAGGTGGACAAATAAAAAAAAATCACTCTAGCTCTTAAATAATGTTTGGTTGAGAATATCACTAGGATTTATTTTCAAACAATCTTCTGCCAGTAAAGACGTCGCATGTATCCTCTAACTAGTGGTTTGCCATCAAATGATACCACAAGTAAATGGTTATGACTGGGGCCCTCTGAACTAGGTGGTTTTACTACCAAATGACACCACTAAATTATGGTCATGAATAGAGCCCGTAAGTTCCTCAATGGTGTTAAATCTTTTAGCAATGAATCAATAAGATATAATTGATAAGGCACAAAGCTCTCTATGGATTCAAATTTGTCTCCTTAAATAAATATTCACCCTAGGTCCGTTGGACAAAGTAATCTTGATCGGGCTCATCATCACTCCCCCTACCATCCATTTTAAGTGCAAGATGGTGAAAGTTTTAATTTAAATATTAAATTTCAAATACAAAAGCCACGCAGATATTATACGCTGGATATTATGTATGAATTTGATACTATGTGTCAATTTGATGATTAGCCATAGTTTAAAGTTTTCTCTTGTCATTGAGACGGTTAATTAACTATAGGGGCTTGGCCTATAGGAAATTAGAACTCAGATAATAAAGTTCTCGTAAAAATGAGGGCAAAATCTCGTAATAATAGTTTATCATATCTGAAAATGAGATCCAACCAATGAAGATATTTATTTAGCAAAATATCACCTTTACTTCCCAAAGTTTCATGCACTCCTACCAGAAGTAATACTTTTTCTTCATTTTCTTGATGGTAACTAAGGATGTGAAATGTTGACCTCATTATTCGAGGCTAGCATTGATACCAAATTGAGAGTGTGTGCTAGAAATAATTTTTTTTTTCTGGGTTGTATGATACATAGATTGTGTTATTGATATATGAATTTGTTCAAGTCTTATTGGATAATTAATGATTAAAGTAATTTTTAATATTTATATCTAAAATCTTGTATATAATTGAACTACGAAATTGACCATTAATTCTATTGCACCCATGAATATGTTATTGGTTGCATGTAATGTTGTATTTGTATTTTCTTTTGCATCAACATATTTTCTTAACTTTTTATGCATTAAGAAGTTAATGTCAAAAAAATCTAAGCATTTATAACAAATTGAATATAGAGTAGATAATTAGAAATCAAATGATTATGGGTGATATATTTTAATTTTGTGGGGGGGGGGGGGGGGTTATAAGATCGGGGTGGAGTTATAAGATCAATTTGATTAAGTAATGGGCAAGTTAGATTAAATTTTTGTCCAAATAAAAGACTTAGTTTTATAATGAACTTGAAATTTTTATGAAAAAACCTTTTGTTATCTCAAACATTAGTAGTTTTATAGTATTGTTTTATAAACAAAGTGATTTTGAATAAGAAGATTGTATAAATAAATAAAATGATATAGTTAATGAGCTTTGAATGACATTGGCAGTCCCTTTTCCATAGTATCATTTAACTCTCCATTTGCAATGGAATGAATGAGGAATGCGAATTCATAAAATTAGCTTCAATTAATTCATAATAGTTGTTGTAATATAATTAATAGTTATAGTTAAATTCAAAAAATGAATAGTTATAGTAGTACAATTAATAGTTATAATTACTTATAGTGATTAACTTTATTAAATAGGATAAAATATAGCATGAATGAATGAATGATGTAATATTAGGGGTGTCAATATTTGACACGACACGACAACCCGACCCGGACCCGACCCAAAAAATCCGGGTTGGAACTGACCCGTTTGATAAACGGGTCGGGTTCGGGTTCGGGTTGACCCGGCGGGTTGCCGGGTCAACCCGAAAACCCGTTTAATTTAAGAAAATTTGAATTTCCCGCTGAATATAAACATGATGAGTCAGAATAGCCATAGATGTCACTTCTGAATTTCAACTTACAAAAACATAGTGAACATATTTATTGCTGTAAAAAATGCACTTAAATTGCATATTTTGGAAACTCATTTCAGGCTTGCAGTAGCCGTGTGAAAGAATGCCTCAGTGACAATTTTACTGATTCGAAGTGCTTAATCCATTGTTGAGGTTGTCTTGCTAGCTTGGAATGGTGTGCTTGAAATCTTTCTGCTGTTACCACCAGTGGTTGCAACTAAGCACAACGCGGCAACCCGATTTTCTTGTTGATTCAAAAAAGAATTCATCATTACCGGGTCGCGGGTCGGGTCGGGTCAACCTGGCAACCCGGTTGGGTCGGGTCCGTGTTGAAATGTCCGACCCGTTTGCAAAAACGGGTCGGTTCGGGTTGACCCGTTTAGATTCGGGTCGGGCCGGGTTCGACCCGAACCCGACAGGTTGACCCGAATTGACACCCCTATATAATATATGAATATTTTTGAAGTATATGCATAGAATATGTCTTGATGTTCTAATTTAGAAAACACTTCAATTTTAGACAGCACTTCCTATTCGTATACATATGTGTATATGTTATTATAACTCCACTTATATTACACAGTATATACTACTGTCGCCGCATACAACACTTCATTTTCCCCCTGATTTCTACCACACGAATAGAAGAATACGACAATGGCAATATTATGCACATTATGCAAGATAATATGAAAACATATAAAACTTACACATGTACAATAATTTTAGTGGTTCTTGCACACATGCTTATAGTAACAGTTCAGGAAACAAATCACAAAAAACTTAGATAACATCATTTTAAAGCATTTATTTTATTATAGTAACCTACAAAGAGGCCAATAGACTAGCGAAAAATTGATGAACAATACCTAACGTAGAAGCCTAAAATATCTATAAATTGAGATTGTTTGTTTCATATAAATTCTTGAAGTTACTGGTTGTATAGTCCACCAGTAGTTAAAGAGCTGCAAATCACCTATCATAATTCTTCATCTGAGAACAAAGTAAAAACACACAAATAGAGCTTAGACAATATAAAAGATGAGAAAGTAACCCAAACATAAAGGAAAAGTTCAAAAATCAAATTATCCAGATGTGGTTCGACTGATTTTCATCAAGTCTAACGCTTGGAATTAGGATTTTTCAGGTCTATGACAAGTAGTATTTTATTTTTCAAGTAAATTTATTACAGTCAAATAAACATATAAAGGAAACGAACTACTCTTAGTATGGCTTAGGCCTGCTAATGACTTCCTAAAAATCTACTAAAACTTTCATAAATGGACGTTCAAAATTGGGCTGAATAGTTCCTTAAGTATCGTAAGGTATGTCCAATAATTTAATGCATAATACATTGGAGCTAGCATAGCTTTTGTTGAGGTCAAGATGTCGTGGAGGGATTCCAATTTTATAGCATATTACGTGAACTTTTAGCGCTCATTTCAGTTAACCTTACCATTTTTGGATCGTTCTCACAATCTAGAGACAAGTACGTCGGCTTATATACATGATGATTCCGTTCGAATTTTACGGGATACTAAACCTAAGAAAATATATGGTTATCTTAATTATAAAGAAAATATCTATGCAACACAATTATGTTATGTTTCTCATTATGATAGGCGTAAATTTGGAACTTTTTATTGGTTTCCCGTATCCTTGTATGTTTTTCCTTCTCGTTTTGGTGATATACTTTATTTGAGCTTGAACGAAGTTGAACTTTTGGAACCCTTAAGCTGCGGTTGGAGTGTCTTTAGAACTTAGCCTGACCTGTGGACTATTTTGTGTCTACTTTTTTAAGAGGTTTTTTATTTAAAGTTTTGCAGTAAAACCTAAAATGCTCAACCAAAATTTCATTTTTTTTTCAGGTTACTTAGTTTAGTTGTTCCAATTTCTATATGTGAACTATTACTTAAGTTCCAGTTTCAGTCCAATCTATAGTTTGAAAGATAATTGTTATTATCAGTACTATTACTATTAGAGGTTTTCTGTCAAGACATGTTGCCTTGTTTTATTAGATATAACTAATAACAAACTATATTTTGAAAAAAGTGCTGTGTACCAATAAATTACAATTAATAAGTTAGAATTGCTACCATATAATCATAAATCAGAATGACAACTTATTTGCTGATGAATTAGTCAGGCGTTAATCTGAAATTAATTATGTTAACTCTCTATCAATTGGTTCATTATTTCCTATTTAACACCTTAAGGCAGTAGATAACCAAGGGATGACTATGGAAAAATATAGCTAATTTAAACTAATTACTTGGTTAGCAGCGAATTATGCTAGGCCACTTATTACATTTGATTTAGCATTAATTAAAGCAAGTTGGCGATTAATGAAATATAATCAACCACCAAGTTGTAATAAGTATTGTATGTAATTTAAAACAAAATTAGTACCTTCTTCCATGTAGAGAAAGAAGTATTTTGCTTTGAATGAAATATTCCTTAATAGTTTTAGTGTATACAATAATGCAAGGTCATTACAAAATAGACGACAATAAAGATAATTGATGATGGTATCAACAAGAGGAAAAAAAAGCCTTTGCAGGAATAAGCGATATATCTATAAGCTCAACCTATGCGTTCAAATAGTATTTTCCTCGTTATAGGGAATTTTAAAAATTTTAGCAAAAATGTATCAAAAAGTAGTTGTGTTTAAGTGATTGACACTTACACTAGGTGTGTTGGTTGAATCTGGACTTTCATTTTGTGTGCTATCTACATCAACAACCTCACGAATGTGAAGGCAGAAGAAGTTCAAATAGTCTTGTGGCTCATAAGTATCATCAAGCCCAACTTCCCTAAAGCTATAAGAATACTCTCATACATCATCTGCATTATTTTTTTCTGCAAAATAAGGGCTAACTCAACTCTAATAATCTTCAGACAAAATAATCATATGGTAATAAGTTGAAATGAATGGAAATGCTCGTGAACCATGGCAATAATCCGACTTCATTATAAATAATAAATAAATACTATCTCTATAAATTAAAAGTAAATAGAGTGCCAACTATGAAACAATCAAAATTGCTCAATTATTTAACTTTTTTATAAATTAAGAAAATTAAGTATTGATTTTGCATGATATGAAAAATTACAATCATAAAAAAAAACGAAGCTTCCATACGTGTGAACATGGCTAGTTCATCAAATCCAGACTTCCATTAAGAAATTTAAGAGGATGTTTTATCATTTATGATACAGGAAATTTATAGGAATAACGACATTGCATCCCTATGGTTAAGTTGAGCTAGAGTTCTTTGATTTGTTAAAGCATGCGCTCTGTAGTCTTAACGTTGTTTTGAAAAAATAGGCATATTCTCAAGTGTTCCTTTTAGAAGTTACAAATTACTTTATCAAATAAAGTTTTATTTATTTTCTTTCATCATGCAAGATAGTATTTAAATCACACTAGAGGCTATGAAAAATGGAATTTTGTGAAAAAAGGAAACTAGCAAACGCAAAATGGATTTAAGATATGACACTTAGTTTAAAGGTGTTTAGAAGGTAACCTGCCAAGAAAGAATACATTGGGTCGGAACACCTGTAGGATTCCCCTTACGCCACATTGAAAAAACTATGTATATAGAAAATCTTTCATGTTCTTTAAATTTGTTAGCAATTTTGAAGGCAATTTTCATGGGTATTAAATTATTGGCACCTAATACACAAAGAATGGATATATCTAGCATTAATTTGAATAGAAACAAATGCATAAAGCTACTGATAGCATGGTGGAGTGCTACCAAAAAATGAAAGCTAACCCATGCAATAGTAGTATCTCAAGAACATTGGGTTAGCAAAATTTATCGGTATCTCTTAGTTGAGCAATGCAAACATATTGAGTGTTCTACTATAAATGCAAATGAAACCCAAATAATAGCAATGGTTATATCACACAACAAAAAGACCATTAAAAAAGTCTGGAAAAATTGTATAAGGTTTTTACATAGCTGCTTCGCATTTGCCACTTTATGTTTTATAAATTTCATTTAAAAAATGTAAGTAATATCTACAATGTGATAATTAAAAAAGAAAAGAAAAAGAAGATCGTGTTAGCATTACAAAGAAGTGAACTAACTAGTATTCAATTTAAGTTTTAAGCATAAGATACATTCCCCAATTGATTAAATTTATCTAGATCTTTATTAGAATCCCAATTATAAGATGAACCAAGAAAGTATTAGTTTTCAATATAAATAAAATGCTGAGCAGCATGGATAGCCTTAACATAAGCAGTATGTATAATCATGTCAATAAGAACATTTTTTTCACATACTAAATTTTGTAGAGAAGTTTAAAAGATATATTAGTTCCTAAAAGATAGCAATATTTTTTTTTAAAAATATAATGAGATTAATATATATTTTTTGAAGAGAAAAAAGAATATGTCCAGATTGACTCTAATGCTAGCTAAAATACAACAAATTAATGATAAAAACCTAAGAGCCTTGGAACTCACCTAAAAACAAAAACCAAAACAGTACAAAAAAAAGACCAGTTTAAGCACAAGCAAACAAAAAAGGAGTCACCAATTGCCCAGCAGACAAACGTCTACAACCAAAGCTACAATGCCATCCAAAGCCGTAGCCCAAAGATCCAAAAACTGGCACCACCAACAGCAACCCCACAGCTCCAAAGCAGAAACCATCAAGCCAACCCCAAAAAACAGTTGTTTTTTGGATTTTCTCTTTCTTCGTTTGCCTATATAAATGAAAGTATGACCACGAGTTTCATTCGGATCAAAGTCATCATGTTCAAACACTTCTTATTCATCATCCTCAAAAGGAGAAGATAGAAAGTTTTTAAGCCAATCAATTTGCTCCAAAATATTTTCCCTCAAACTCATGCCCACATGAGTATACATGGCATTAGCAAAAGCTTAAGTAACTGGAACATCAACAACCTGTTAATTCACACACAGTCTCGCAGAGGAGACCGACACAACCAGATCAGCATGCATCACAGAAGCAACTCCAGAAGGATTCAACTCTTTAGAATTAATGTCGACAACCCCCATATTAACTTCACTAAGTTCTTTATCATCCACATTCATCAGCTTATTACCAACAACAAGACCAACATTGTGAGGACTAACAATTTCATTCTCGCCCCGAGGGGAAGCCACCAAAACATGGTCACCCACATCACCATTATCACTGCACAGAACAACCGTTAATTCTCTGATGGAGGAGCATCATAAATAGGGATCACCAAATCATTCTGAACCGCCTTTCCCAAGGCAGTAATCGACTCAAGCAGAGGCAAAACAATACCAGGAAAGACATTATTAGACGGAGCATCTTCCTTCTCATTGTGCATAACAACAACCCCATTTTTAACAATACCAGTATCATTAGCTAAATTATCCATTATTTCCAAACCACCAGCAATGTTCCCATCAGAGCTAACTTGATGAGGTTCAATATATATGAGTTTTAACATGTCAACTTGAGGATTGAAAATAAGATATTCCTTTTTATCATGGCCCAAAGCTTTAGAATGACCACAGAAAAAGGCAAATCTTCCATAACGATAGATTGAACATACCTCAAGTTATCCAGACCGATCCAAACACAATCGGGATAACATTTTGAGACATCTAGTTCAACTAAAATCCGCGCAACTGAGGGGGCAAGAACCCACAGCAGTTGCATTTTCAATGCGTAGAGGTCGACCAAAAATCGAACCCAAACCATTTAAAATCCGAGGGGAGAATAGGTGGGTTCACAAATTAGGAAAGGAGATCCAAATCGGTATAATAAGAGATTCAATCGATAAATCTAAGGATACCACTTAACCAACTTAATGAAGCAATTATAGACAAAATAAGAACTAGAATCACGAAGAAATATAATATGTCAGAGTATTAAACTTATCTTGTATTTAAAATATGGTAATATATTATCTTGCTTATAAAGATAAATTAATTATTCTGCTCTAAATAGATAACTACAAAAAAATTAAAATAAAAACATAATATTATAAATCACAAAAATAAAAATTATCAAATTCAAATTGACCAGCTTCATGTTGTATCATTTCAATGGCTATTCCATTTTGATCAACTAATAAGCCACCAAAAATTTCCTAAAATATTAAATAAAAATGCTTAATAATATTTATAAAATTATTTAGATAGTATTTTTCGAATATAATTAATAATATGTTATGGAATATTTAATATGTAAGAAATTTAAATAAAAGAAAAACTTTCATTTTGAACAATACAATTAATTATGAATCTGATTGTCATATTTGTATTAACACGTAGATTTTTTATAGATGTATGAAAATTATAAATAAAATATTAAAAAAAAAATTAAAATAGAATTGGATAAGATTAAATTAATTTAAAATACATTAAAATGCAGATTTGGGCTATATTTCGATACTCTTCACTTTAGCCAAGCATAATCAGAAAATCTCCACTTCAACGGTATTTCTTAAGATGTATTTGGGTATTGTAGTATCAACATATTTTTTTCTAATTTCAATAATGTTATATCAAATAGTAGATTTTTAAATTGTACTTTTACCGTTAATATTGTGCTATCATAAAATATAGCATAAATCTAAATTATAAAAATTGAAAGAGTATAGTCAGAAGTTAAAAAAATTACTACTTAGGAAAAACAAAGATATTTGGATAAATATATATTATATGTAATATTTATGATAAAATTAAACTTTTAAATAAAAATAGTAAAATATTTTTTTGTCTTTAATATTATGCTCTACCTTAAAAAAAATAAAGATAATATCTCATTATAAGTTTTTTCTTCTACAACTAATCCTAACTTTGACTTATAATTATTTTTTAATTCTTATCTCATTTGCAGATTTGGGCAAATCTACATTAAAATGCAGATTTGGGCTATATTTCAATACTCTTCACTTTAGCCAAGTATAATCAGAAAATCTCCCACTTCAACGGTATTCTTAAGATGTATTTGGGTATTGTAGTATCAACATATTTTTTTCTAATTTCAATAATGTTATATCAAATAGTAGATTTTTAAATTGTACTTTTACCGTTAATATTGTGCTATCATAAAATATAGCATAAATCTAAATTATAAAAATTGAAAGAGTAAAGTTAGAAGTTAAAAAAATTACTACGTAGGAAAAACAAAGATATTTGGATAAATATATATTATATGTAATATTTATGATAAAATTAAACTTTTAAATAAAAATAGTAAAATATTTTTTTGTCTTTAATATTATGCTCTACCTTAAATAAAATAAAGATAATATCTCATTATAAGTTTTTTCTTCTACAACTAATCCTAACTTTGACTTATAATTATTTTTTAATTCTTATCTCATTTGCAGATTTGGGCAAATCTACATTAAAATGCAGATTTGGGCTATATTTCAATACTCTTCACTTTAGCCAAGTATAATCAGAAAATCTCCCACTTCAACGGTATTCTTAAGATGTATTTGGGTATTGTAGTATCAACATATTTTTTTCTAATTTCAATAATGTTATATCAAATAGTAGATTTTTAAATTGTACTTTTACCGTTAATATTGTGCTATCATAAAATATAGCATAAATCTAAATTATAAAAATTGAAAGAGTAAAGTTAGAAGTTAAAAAAATTACTACGTAGGAAAAACAAAGATATTTGGATAAATATATATTATATGTAATATTTATGATAAAATTAAACTTTTAAATAAAAATAGTAAAATATTTTTTTGTCTTTAATATTATGCTCTACCTTAAATAAAATAAAGATAATATCTCATTATAAGTTTTTTCTTCTACAACTAATCCTAACTTTGACTTATAATTATTTTTTAATTCTTATCTCATTTGCAGATTTGGGCAAATCTACATTAAAATGCAGATTTGGGCTATATTTCAATACTCTTCACTTTAGCCAAGTATAATCAGAAAATCTCCCACTTCAACGGTATTCTTAAGATGTATTTGGGTATTGTAGTATCAACATATTTTTTTCTAATTTCAATAATGTTATATCAAATAGTAGATTTTTAAATTGTACTTTTACCGTTAATATTGTGCTATCATAAAATATAGCATAAATCTAAATTATAAAAATTGAAAGAGTAAAGTTAGAAGTTAAAAAAATTACTACGTAGGAAAAACAAAGATATTTGGATAAATATATATTATATGTAATATTTATGATAAAATTAAACTTTTAAATAAAAATAGTAAAATATTTTTTTGTCTTTAATATTATGCTCTACCTTAAATAAAATAAAGATAATATCTCATTATAAGTTTTTTCTTCTACAACTAATCCTAACTTTGACTTATAATTATTTTTTAATTCTTATCTCATTTGCAGATTTGGGCAAATCTACATTAAAATGCAGATTTGGGCTATATTTCAATACTCTTCACTTTAGCCAAGTATAATCAGAAAATCTCCCACTTCAACGGTATTCTTAAGATGTATTTGGGTATTGTAGTATCAACATATTTTTTTCTAATTTCAATAATGTTATATCAAATAGTAGATTTTTAAATTGTACTTTTACCGTTAATATTGTGCTATCATAAAATATAGCATAAATCTAAATTATAAAAATTGAAAGAGTAAAGTTAGAAGTTAAAAAAATTACTACGTAGGAAAAACAAAGATATTTGGATAAATATATATTATATGTAATATTTATGAGTAATTCTCTGATCATTAATATAGGGGTTCTATCCAAAATTTTCCAAAAAAAAAAAAAAAAGAATTTATTTTGTGGTATGGTGTTCCTCTGCTTATAGTGTGCCAATGCACAGAAGGATAAAACCATAATTTTATTTTTATCAAGTGATGTGTGGTCTGCGGAGGAGTGCAGGGCTTTATAATAATAGTATAATGTTGCTTTAAGAAGCACCTTGTTGGTAGAAATAAAAAATTTGCCTTCCAATATGATCGCATTTCAAGTATATCTAAAAAATAAATTAATTAAATAATAATATAAAAATGTGAATTTAATTTCATCAAAATATGCTGCTTCACTTTCCCGATTTAGAGAAATGATGTTTTTAGTGATTTTCATATCTGGTCAGAACTTTTGAACGCCACGAGCAATGATGATTTCCCATCCAAATTTTTCCTGTTGGATGGTCTTCGGGCAACCATGAGTTATTTCGGTTGTGTGTTGTTGCTGCTAAGTCTGATTGATAACACCAAATTTGAGTCCTGGCATATAATTTTATTTCTACTTGACTAAGCTTCTCTTAGTTCTCTTAGCAGATTCTGTTATTCTTCTATTTTTTGTCCTCCTACCTCTTCACAGGAGTTCTTCTGGCTTTTTTGAAGGGAGCTTTGCTCTTTTTTTGTTGAAGCTCATGTAGCCCCATTTTGGTCATTATATTTTATAATTTCATTTCTTAACATATTTTGAAATCAGAATTTTACTTGAAACTAACTCCTAATAATAATTGAAATTAAATAAACTAAAATAATGTACGTTATGTGCTATAATTGCTAATCCTAAGGTAAAAAAACTAACAAATATGATTAAATAACTCCTAATTAAGTAGGTGAACTCTTTTAGGAGTAAAAAATTTGGTGCTCTCCTCACTCTTCATTTGAGATGATGCTGTGTCAATTAGATTTCGATCCCTTTGTGAATTCCTTAGCATTGATTCAATTATTTTCCTTATTTTATTTAACTTTGTATCAACATGATTCTTGATGATTGAAATTATTATTAACACCTTTTCAACCACTAAATGAGCTGATATTCATAATGAATAAGCATGTTATACAATTTTAACATCCCTTGTGGAATTAGTTAGAGTGAAACCTAACAGGTCTTTCAGTTTTAAGAGATGAAAAATTAAGAAATGTGTTTCTTATAAGAATTGTCATAATAAATGATATATTTTAAGTGGTTTCTTAAATAAATGAGCTATTATTTCCTTCAGAGATGTAAAATAGGCCTTAATATTATTGACCTCATTATTCGAGATCAATTTCTCTGGAATTAACTCTATCACCTAGTTTTCGTAGCCTAGTGTAGACGTTGCCTGTAGGATTTTCTTTAGGTAGATACCTAATGACGTAGATTTGACTCGACCTCTTAATTCGACCTAAATTGTTGCCACACTAAAAAAATTGTCTCAACACAAATTTAATTTAATTTAACGACATCAACTTCGATTAATTCAAATTGATTTGTCATGAGCTAATTAAAATTAAATCTAAATTAGTTAGGTTAGATATCTTGGGTTCAAACCAATTTAAATTAAAATTCAAACAAAATTTGTTAAATTAGCAATTTAATCATGTTAAAATATCATATATATATATCTTCATTAATTAAAGTTAATTGATATTTTGCCTAATCAAAATATTAAAATTAATAAAAAATATATCTTTAATCGAGAAAGTCTAATGTAATTAAGTAGCTACAAGTAAATAAACTCAATAAAGTAATTTAATTAATATTAAAACTTATTAATAAAACACTTGAATCAAATCTTTAATTAACAAACTAAAACAAAATAAATTTAACTCCTAAACTAATAAAAGTTGGTTCAAGCATAGTCGTGGGTTCAATTAGGATGGGTCTAACCATCCGAATTCCCCCCCCCAATGTCCCCTTTTTATTCGAATAAACCATTCCTATCTCCCCTTTAATTCGCAAAAACTATTCCATCTCCCTGCTCTCCAATCGCAAAATCCCCTGCTCCGTTTCTCTCTCTTGCTCTCGGCTCGCAAGAAGTTCCAGGCAAAATCCCTCCCCAATTTCGCGAAATGACCCTCTCTCCGTCATGCTCTCATTCACATGAAACCCCTTAGGCTCCTTTGGTAAAAACTTCCAGCCCCACATCTCTCTCTCGGTCACGTAAGAAGCCCCTGGCAGAAATCCACCCAGTCCGTCGCCAAGCCCGTCGCCCGCCCTAGCCAACCGATTAGCTCATGACGAGTCAATTTGAATTAATTGAAGTTGATGTCGTTAAATTAAATTAAATTTGTGTTGAGTCAATTTTATTTAGAGTAGCGACGATTTAGGTCGAATTAAGAGGTCGAGTCAAAGATACGTCATTAGGTATCCACCTAAGGGTAATCCTACAAGTGACGTCTACAATAGGCTACGAAAACTTAGGTGCTAGTGTTTATTATGGAGAATTGACCTTGAATAATGAGGTCAACAAACACGCTATAGTAGAATAATTTCTCGACGGAGAGAGGGAAGTGCGGCTAGTAAAAATATCCATGTGGCATCAAAAAAATAATTTAAATAAAAATGACGTGTCTATAGTTGATTGGAGTCCCGGTGTAAAGCTACATTCGGACTCTGCACCGAATAATTTCTCAACGGAGAGAGGGAAGTGTGGCTGGTGTGATCCTTCTATGCGTGAGAGGCTCGAGCACGATTTCGAAAGGGAGAAATGAGGTAATCTCTTCTACATTCCTATCCTTCTTCCTCACCTTCCTCTTCATTCTCTCCATTTCCACCTCCATCTCCCCATTCCTTACATCAACCATCAAAAGATCAAGAACAAGTTGATTCCCATTTCTCTTTGTATTTGTAGAAATGAGAGATTGAGATTTTATTTTCTTCATTCTTGAGATAGTACACTATTCTCAATGTTGTACTCGATCACAAAAATAGGAACACCTTGAATTTATATGGGCTTTTCAAATTTTATTTTCCCATAGACTTTCAAGTTTCAAAAACTCTTTGTAATTAGGGCGAAATGTAGGATGTGGAAGTTTAAAAGCGATATTTCATGTAGTCTTTTACAACTATACTATCTTTGAATTGTGATTTTACCTCAAATGTTGTTATTAATGGTTTATTATTCTAGTTTGGTTTCTATCTTTTGAATTTGTGCTAATTTTACGTTTTACCTATTGGTTTAGACTAGGAGTGTAATTGAGCTGAGATGGTTCGCAAGCCGGCTCGAGCTTGACTCGTTTATCGGCTCATGAGCTGAGCTTATTAAGCTCATGAGTCGAGCTCATGCTCAAACTTGAGCTCCTTTATGAAACGAACTCGAGTTCAAGCTCGGCGAGGCTCGTCTCGCGAGCTTGATCGAATCACTATTAATATTTTTAAAATAATTTTATTCTCGCCTAACCCCACTCGAATACCAAATTTCCAGATGGATAGCATCAGTGTGTGGCTCGAGAGCCGAGCTCAAAATACAAACGGCCGGGTCGAGGTGACCTCGCTCAAGGCGATCGAGCGTTTACACGTGTCATGTCTCGCGTGCTCGCAGTGTCGCTTCGAATGTGGGCGGGATTGTGTTGCTTCGCATGAAATCGAGCGATGAGCAGTTCGACGAATGTGCAAAATCGAGTGGGAGATAGAAATCCGTGCGATAAATGGACGTAGCAAATCGAGCGACTCGACGAACTCGTTTCAGTGACGCAAGTTGTGCTTGAGCTCGACTAGAGTTCTAGCTCAGTATTTGACTCATGAGTCGAGCTCGAACACCCCCTGACTCGAGCTAAACTCGACTCGTTTACACCCTAATTTTGACCAACGGATCTGCTACTTGGGAATAAGTTAGTTTTCATTTTTTTTGATATTCTCTTGATGATAGAATGATTTTATTTGTTTGGACCTTTTGGTCTATGAGTTTTGTGTACTTATATGCTATGGAAGTTCTAAATACAAGAAATATTTGTATTACAACTACAACTTTTTTATCCATTTTTTTCTAGATTGAAAGCTCCTGTTTTGTTTTTGAAAGAAGCTCTTATGTTGGATTTCTTGCTCTTTATATAGCTTATCTATTAGCATGGAAAGTTGGGTTATGTGGGATCGTAATAATTATAAGAATCTTTTGGCTAGAATGATTATTTTTTAGGATACATATGTGTCATTCTTCCCCATCTTATAATAAATTTGAAAGATGGGCAATTCATTACAAAGATTACATCTCAATATGCACACCCTTTCATTTTAGAGGGCGGTGAAGAATACCCTATTTTTATTTCGATGAAGTTGCATGTCAGATTGCGATGCAGCACAATTGATTATGATGCTCATTGCTTCATTACAAACACTACACTTCTCTTGATGTCATACGTGAAGAATACCCTGAAAGTATTCACTTGTAGGTTATTGTTGGCAAGTTTGCCAACCTTATTATGTTTTATGTTTTAGTATGAATGCTATTTTTGTTCTAATTATTTAATTTTCTTCATTGATAAGCTGATCCCTCAGAATGGTAGGATTTTGTTATTTTCAATACTTTCAGTCAAAAGATAATATTCCCTCCAACTTTTGTTAGAAACATTAAGCTAAAAAGAATGTGTGCCTCTCCAAGTATAAAAGCAAGCCACTTGTTTGG
>NW_021319552.1:1044981-1069192 GCF_001605985.2 Dendrobium catenatum
TAATCTTTTTTTGAAGATGTTTGACGTTGTATTCATGACTCTCTCTCTCTCCTCTGGTTGGTTAGCACAACACAGGGCCGAAACCCCGCCCTCGTCTCCTCTCTCTGGAAGCCACGCCGGAAACCTCCCGCTCTCTCTCTATCTCTGTTCGTTCCGTCCCAGACACCGGCTCTCCTCACACTTCTCTCTCTCTTGCGTTCGCCGACCTCCAGCCCTAGCCATGCCTGACACCGCCGCTTCTCTCTACCTCTCACGACATGGAGCTTGCCGAAGTCGAGCCCTCACTCTTCTTTGCTCGCAAGGTGAAATTTCTGCACCTTTCCCCTTCCTCTTCTTCCTTGTTTCTTCCTCCTCTTATCCCTCCACCCACTTCTTTTTCTATTATCTATGAACAATATCTATGCAACGTTTTCCATACGTTTTTTAACCTTGAAAAATTGCAAACATGCTTGATATTATGAAGTGTGAATATTATGTCATGTCATTCTATTTTTTTCATGTTTACTAATCACTAGCATACGCAGATTTATTATGTTGATTGGTGGATATGTTGAAAGAGAAAAAAATGGTGAATTTGTTTTAAAGTTATTGTATAGATAGATACCAATTTTAAACGACACATTTATTTTTTAAAAAAATTGTGTGATTGTGTCGCCCATGGTGGTTGATCAAACTTAGTGTGAAGTTTAGTTCTTTTACAAATAATGTCTCAATAATCCTGCTACATATACTTGCATCTTGAACATGAATGAATAAAGCTTGATTAGTAGAGTCTTGTACTTAATGTTATAGCTAGTTTGAAGGAATGCAATGGATATAGATTGAAATGCCCTTGGCATAAAGTTTATTTGAACCTTTATTAACCTTAATCAAAATTGGCTATGAGATGGGATTGTGTTATTATAAGTGGAAGCTTTTCCATCTCAAGTTTTGGTTGCATGCACCCAACAATAAAAATGTTGTTAGTATATGATGAATGATAAAATATTGTTGAATACTTTTAGACATTGGAAGTGGGCATACATATGAAGCATGCTTAAATTAATTTGTAGTGTTGGACCATGTTGAGAAGTTATTTTCTCTTGGAGTATAGTCTTGATTTGCTCAATACATGTATAGACTTCCATGTATTATGTATGCGCCAAATTGTTAAGAGTTCCCTTAATAGTTATGTGCATTGTGTCCTTAAGTTATCAAATTTGCTAATTTCCTGTAAAATCATGCCAAATCAATTAATGCAAGCACATTTAGCTCTCTAAAAGAGAAAGCTCTATGTGAATATTTACTTTGTAAGCTCTTGAACAAGAAGCAATTTGTGCTTACCTTTTGTCTTTAATTGTACTTAATATGTATGCTTAAGCAAAGGAAGTGGATAAAAAAAAGGGCCTATAACAACATGTTGTTTAGTCCACATAAGATTGGATTTGGTGTGAAATTAGTAGTAAGTACATGATTTCATTTTATGTGGTGACAACATAAGTTTTGTTTTGAAAAAAAAAAAAACTTGTAAGTGAAGTTTTCCCTTCAATTTGAAATTCATTCTTACATAAATAGTTCATGCACACCACAAAACTAACATAAGACGCATTCATTATTTAATTAAGTTTTGGTTATTATGAGAAGAGTTGAAGCTTGGTAGATTGATATTCATTTTTATGGGGAATAATGTGTATATGTATGTATAGATTTTGTAATCAACCCTTTTTTGTTAAACTTAATAATCATAGATACCATATGCAATTTGTGGTCCTCATACTCATCATAATTGGATAGTTGTATTCCCTCTACATGTGTATATCAAGGATAATAAAATATAACATTTGTGATTTGCTTGCATTTCAAGAATCATGAATAAATAAAAGATTTATGATGTGTAGTTGTGCTCTAATGGCATGTATACATGTATAGTTATGCGAAGAAGCCTTGATTAGATTCATGTATGAGTTTCACTTGTTCTTTGTTTTGTTGTGATTCATAGTTAGAAAATGACATTGTATCTTATGAATGTTCGATATCAGTGATGAATGGATTTACAACTAAGCTTGATAACTTTACATATTCTATGTTTTAATTGCAAACATGCATGCAGATAATTCAAAGATCTCTTGCTTATGTCATAAAGCTCTTGTGCAATTCTGATAGAAAACACCACCCACGTATAGGACATATCTGAATTTCAGAGAAATTCAGCATGCTTGGTGCTGGAAATTCAGGGTTATTAAAGAAAACAACAAGCAAGAGTCTCCAATTTAGTAAATGAACAAGAAAAAAAAGCAAATAATACAAGTTTCTTCAATTCAAGAGGAAGAAACAACTTTCCAAATCTCTAGCTAAGATACTAGAGCCTAAGCACACCAAGGAGATCCCAAATTTAGACTCAAATTCAGGATGATCCCCAAACCCTAACAAGAGAGACTAATTAAAGCAAAAGGAACATTACATAATCCCCAAACAACCCCTAATTCAAATTTTCCCTCCTAAACAATGTTTAATTAAACCTTGGGCTATGTTGCACCAATACGGATACGACGATACGGATACGATATCGTAGCTTCTAATTCAGGCTCATCAAATGAAAGATTAGCAATTTCTAATATTCATATATCCTCAAGAGATTCAAATCCATCTCTAGCAACATCCCACATCCTGTTGTCTCCTTCCATATAAGTTGGAGTTTTCCTTGAGAGAAGCCGAAGGTTTGTATGCACATAAACTAAATCTTCAGCCCGTTGTGGAGTAATTTTATTTCTCTTCATTGATTGGATGAACGAGTATGTGCTCCAATTTCTTTCACAACAAGATGAGGGTGAAACTTGGCCAAGCAATTTTATGGCGATTGTTTGAAGTAGAGGCGCTGAAGCTCCATGTACAATCCATCACATTTTCGGATCAATTCTCCACCTATCACGCAATGACTCTTGTTCACCAAAGTCCTCTAAATAACCAAAAAATTTAGCAAGCTCAATATTGACACTTCTTCTCTCATTCTCATTTGGAAAATAAAGCTTCAAACATGTCTTCCTCATATTTGAAATTTCTAAATCTTTTTGTGGAGAAATTATTTGAGGATACTCTTGAAGCCATTCTTTAGTTGAATATCTTCAAAAAATATTAAATAAAATAATGAAAAAATGTTGAAATTATTAAACAACAAATTATGAATTAATAATGAAAAATATTAAAATTTACGTGGGATTTAGTGAGTGAGCCAAGCAATGTAAAGTTGTATTACTTTTGCTCGACCTATCTTCTAGAATAGCATAAATAACATCCAAGAAGCTTGAGTCTTCATGAAGTGCCTTCCTCTCATGTCTATATATAATTTCTTTTACTTTGGCAAGCATTGAATTCCACATTTCATAAATGAGATGTAAACAGGACTTATCCGTATCAACTACTTTCAACATCTCATAAATTGGATATGTGAAATTTATGATGTATTCAATCTCATCCCACCATAAATCATCTCAAAGCTTCTCCTTTATATATCTAACCTTTCCAACATCATATTCCCTATAACAGGATCATATGTCACTGATCACCATAGTTTGAAGAACATTTTTTATTTTTTTGAATCTTCTCAACATCACTATAACCGAGACAAACCGAGTTTCAACAACTGCAAGCATCTTTAGATTAGAGAAATCATTGAACATAGAGAGTCTCATGGAGTAATTCATAATAAAATTCCTAATTACAACTGCATCTCCAGCAATCACTGTTATCCAATGACATTAATTGTAGTTGATTTCATTTGCCTCGGTATTCTTTGCTGCACAAATATTCTTCAAGGCAAGATTAAGCGTATGCACAACACATGGTGTCCATAAAATATGAGGATAGGCTTGCTCTAAAAGTAGACCTGTAGCTCTACAAACATGTGCATTATCAGTAATGACCTGGCTGATTTTTGAAAGCCCCACCATCATGATAACTTCTTTGATTAAATTAGAAATGAAGAACTTATCCTTGTTCTGTCCTTCATAATTTACAGCTTTAATAAACATATGATAGCTCTCTGTTATACCCATGAAGTTGATAAGTGATTGTTTTTTTGGATCTGTCCACCCATCACAAACCAAAGTATCTCCTTTTTCCTTCCAAACTCCTCTAGTAGGCTCGAGCAACTTCTCAATATTATCCCTCTCTCTTTGCAACAACTTTGCTCTAATGACATTATATCCAGGTGGCACATATCCTGCAAGATTATTATTGCATGCATAGGTAAAGGCATTCTTGTAATGTGGATTTCTTGCTAGGTTAAAAGGAAGTCTAGCTAAGTAAAACATTTTAGCTATTTCCCCATCTAGTTGTTCTCTCATTTGTAAATTAAATGCTTTCTCCAAAGCACTATCTACAAATTTTTTTTTTTCTTTTTGGTTCAAATCCCTCCATCCGAAGAGGCCTCTTATTAACAGTATTATCATCACTTCTAATTAAAGAAGATGATGAAGGATATAAAGCATGAGTGCTTGGAAGTGGAATATGTTTTGGAAGCTCTTTTTTACTCCTTTGCTCAGCTTTACTGACTTTTCTTTGCAATTCAGCCATTTGTGATGAGCTTATACTCGAGCATACTTTAATTCCATGACCACTAATTTTCAACAAATGAGCTTTTACTCTATAATATGATCCTTTGTATGTGGCATTACAAAAATTGCATTTGAATGCAATATTGCCACCCCCTTCTGACGTTTTACCTATTTTTGTCACATAACCCTACAGAGGCTTGTTATCTTCAATAATTGTCTCTGATGGATCATCAGTGGACCCAATTCCCACACCACTAGAGCTCATTATCCTACGAACAAAATTTTATTGTAAGAGTTATTTAAAAGTTTTCTCTACTTTCTCGGTACTACTTGGTACTGCTCATAGGTCCCAAATAGCAACAAATTCAGGTTGGACGGGTTACCTGGACTGGTTCAGGTTTAACATTACCCTCAATGAAGGAAATTGATCTTTCACTCTCTCATAGGTCCCAAATAGCATCAAATTCAGGTTTAAAAAATACCAACTAATTCACAAATAAATTGAGATATACCCAAAGTTGTGCTCACTTCCATTGGGGTCTGAGACATTATGAATAGAATGAGCAATCCATGATACTCCAATTGTTGGATTGGTCATTCTGCTCCCATAGATCCTCCTGGATCGATTTGATAGGGTCTCATATAATAGAATGTATGAATCGAGCCATATTGTGCAGACGACTATAAATGCCTGCCAAAGCTTTAAGATGAAATCAAGGATATTCTTTCCCTTAAAATTCATAGAACGATGCTGCTTTCATCATATGCGATTGTATATGATAGTTCTGTGAACTCATTTTATGAAGTCAACACCCTTTCTTTCCCCTAGGATTCTCCTAAAAGATAACATTTCCTACCAAGCCTATTGGAATCCTTTAGGAGGACACCTAACAATGTAGCATTAACAAGTTTTAGAAAGCCTGAAACCCCCTTAGTTCACCCTTTAGTGAACTTAGTTAGGTAACTGGCCCGCATACTTGAATTAAATAAGATTGATCCAACTTAAATCAAAATCCTATTAAAATACATTATGTCTACTTAACCACCACCACCGCCAAAAACAACATTTTGCCTTTATCGCACTGTGGGGTTGGCTATTTGAATCATTTTCTCTATTGTGTCATGTTAAGAATTTTCCCATAAGTTTAAAGGGAACTTTTCTATCACACAACAAGCTTGGCTACTAAATGGAATTCTTTCTCTTATATCTTCAACATTATTAATAATATAACAAATAAGTTGGAGAACATTTATCAATAGTTAAGAATCATCATCGCAATCCCTGCTTTCTCATGAAGCCCTTCTAACTTAAAAAAGCTCTTGCGGAATCTATAACTTGTGAGAACATGTGGAATAAGCGGTGGGCCAATTGTGCTTGGCTCTCTAATGGTGATGATGACTTAAAAATTCTTTACCATAGAATCAGTTGTCATGGTAATCACAATATCAAAGAACTCAAATGCAACTCTAACTCTATCACCTCCTAAGTGGATATTGTGAAAGAAGTTTAATTTTAAGTGCTTCTTAGTAACAATGATTGCCAAGGCCTCAAAGCATCTCTCATTCCTGTTGCTACTATTCTTTCTCATAAGAATGATTTCTTGCTTAGTTAGAGTTTCAAGGTTATAGCATTGCCTCTATAAAACCCCTAAGCTAGATGGTTTCACATACAAAATATTTTAAAACACCTAGCATATCATAGAGGATTCCTTCATATTTGTTGATAAATAGTTCTTTTCAACTAATTACCTATAAAAAGAGTTAAGCATGTTGTTGTTACTCTGATAATAATGGATTCTCATATTGAAACTCTAATTGACCACATATACCATTTCTCTATGCAATACCATGTATAAATTCATTGTCAAGCTTATTAATGGAAAGCTCAAGCCTATGCTTCCCATGTTCATTCCGTTGCCTTAATTTGTTTTATTTATTTTGGAGATATTATTGACAAAATTATCCTTTCTGATGAGCTGTTTCATGGCTTCAATGTTAAAGGAGGTCTTAAATACTTTTGGCGAAAATTTAAATTTTGGGCGCGCGAATCGAGATGACGGCGTGTGCGAGCGGTGATGCGACAACCAACTTGATACAAAATTAAATTTTTTTTATTATTTTGTGCAATATAATTTAAAAAAAAATTTAGAAAAAGAGGGAGAGAAAGGGGGATTTTTAAATAAGAAAATGTTTTCTTTTTAAATAAAAAAACCCCAAAAAAATGCCTAAAATACCCCTCCTCACTCCCTCACACTCTCATTACCAAACCCTCATCCTCATTTCACGACATTCCCACGCCAAAGGCCGCCCCCCTCAAGCTCTCTTGCGATTCCAAGCTCCCTAACCGCCGGCCTCCTCCCTCCAAGCTTCTCCAAGGTAATTTTCTCTCTTTTCTTCTTCTTCCTCCATTATTCTTCTCTTCCTCTTCTTCTTCTTCCTTCCCTCTTCTTCCTCTTCCCCATTTTTTCTTTTTCTCTCTTCATCCCTCCATATTTCCTTTCATTTTCTTCCATTTTTCTCTTCCCCTCTCTTCTCCTTCCTCTCCTTCATCTTCTTCTTCTTCCTCCAACTTCTCTTTCTCTAAACCTACAAACCCTAACCCTAATCTTTTTTTTTTCTTCACATCCACTCACCAAACCACCCACATCCTTTCACAAAAAATGTTCCTACACATATCCTACACCCACCCAATAAAAAAAATTCACCATCCCTCATTTTTTCTCTCTAATCTAGAGAGTAAATTTTCTCTCTCAAATGAGAGTGAATTCTCTTCATGAATGGCTCTATCTTTACCCCAAGAATCTCCTATCTCCACCATGCCTCCAAATTCCTTCCCTAGAGAAAAAAATTTCCCTTCTCTCTTTCTCTCTCCAAAAATTAAAGAAAGAGAGATTTTCTCTCTAACCTCACTCCCCCAATCTCCTATACACCCTAAGCCTCTTCCACCAAAAAGCCCCATCAGATCCTCTCTTTCCCTCTGTTTCTCTCTCTAGAAAGATAGCTCTCTTCCCCTTTTTCTCTCTCTACACTTTGTTTTAAATAAACAAAAGGAATATATAATTAATTTTATTGCACAAATAATAATAAAAAAAATTAAATTGTGCCTTGCAAGTTTCTCACCGTCTCCGTCATCCGTCGTCGCCGCCTCGATATTGCACACCTAAGGTAAAAAGCCTGACACTAGTGTTTTACTTTTCTATGCATGAAATAAGTACTCGTGACCGCTTTTTTTAGCGGACGAGGAAACTTAAGTACCCGTGATGCTTTGAGTGAGCGGGGAAATTCGTATGCATGAAACTTAAGTACCCGTGACCCATTTTTTTAGCGGGCAGGAAAATTTGTTATTTGTAGAAAAATTGTTTAATTAAGTACTCGTCACTGCTTTTAAGCGGGAAAAATGCTATACTTTAAATATGTGCTCAAAGACCCCGTGACCGCTTTTGTTAGCGAGCGTAGATTGGAATTGCGGCCGCGGTGTCACCCGACACCTACCGTGACTACCTTTCTTGGCAGGCGGGAAGGCCTTACACACTTCGATGCAGCCCCCTACGCGGAGACGATGCCGGAGTGTTGCCAAAATTTTCAGCAAAACCTATAACTTAGAAAATTTAGAAAAGATTTAAAATCCACTTAAAAGTTTTAAGTTAACAAAAAAAAAATATACGACACCCTAGGCTCCCGACACTGAAAAACAAATACAAAAGAAATATAAATCAATGTGAAATGCAACATACGGTGAGTCTTTAAGGGAATTAGTTGTTCGCCAATAGGTAGGAATCAAGCCCCTTCCTCTTAACTCATGACTTGCACACCTAAGTCCCTCACCAAAAGATCTTTACAGAAATGGGATGGGAAGAAATGAGTTGAAACCCCTCCTATTTATAACATTGAGTTTGAATTATTCACGGGCCCCACTAGCCTAGTATCCATTTGCTACAAGATAAGGAAGGTACACATGTGGGTCCCACCAGCCTAGGATCCTTTGCTAAAAGACGGAGAAGGTACACCTGTGGGCCCCATCTACTTAGGATCCTAAAACACCATTTCGAGGCTCTAACATTGGATTCTTAGAGTATTCACTAGCTGATGAAATACGAACGTAAATACGAAAGTAAATACAAGTGAATACGGCTGGTAATTATGTTAAAAAAAAGGGAGGGGGGTAAAAGTAAAAGTAAAAGTAAAAAAAAATTACATTTCCTACAAAACGGGTTGTAAACACGTAGGAATCACCGCACATCCCCGATAATTTTCTGGTTGAACCCTTTATGAAAAAAATGTGCGTCACATTGTAAGTCACGGGTACTCTAACTAGCGTGCGCGCCAGCTGTTAAAGTTAGGCGGCTCGTACAGTCCGTGAACATATGTCTTAAAAAAAATAAAATAACGTACTCTTATGTGTCACGGGTTGTACGACCCCTAATTAAAGTAGGCATATCACCACTGGAAAGTTTGTCGCCTACGAGCAAAGCAGGAGATTCGTTAGTGCACTACAATGCCCCTATAGAAAATAACAAGTAGTGCACGACAATCTACTTGTACAAAGCAGCAAACAATTAAATCCACAAGCTGCTACAACCCGCCACCGAATCTGCAACACTCGTACAAGCAGATAGAAGGCGTACATAATTTCTCAAATGAAATATTGTGTGCATTCAAATTGCAATTACATGCACAACTAAAATATTTTAAAATCCCCCTGCGCCTACACCATAGTTTGTATACACGTAGGTACAGTAAAGGGGAAAATATGATCTTGACCCGCATGGGCCCTGGCGAGCGTGTTATTGGTACACACGTGACGCCTAGGGATGCTGCGCGGGTCGATAAGTGAATTCAAGTTTGAATCCGATCATTCTATGCAGATCAATAGGAGTCGACAGGGTTCGAACCTTCAAACAAATACACACGGTTGTGGGGACTTGTGTATTTATTTTAATACATTCATATTAGGCCTTCAAGGCTTATAATCAAGAGAATTCACTAAATAAAAATATAAAGCTTATGAAACTCAATCCTCCTAAGAAAATAGTAGTAGACAGGGTTTGAATCATCGGATAAATATGCGGTCACAAAATTGACCGGAATATTTATTTTGTACACTCATATTAGGCCTTCAAGGCCTTTAACAAAGAAAATTCACAAACAAAGGCATGAAGCCTATGAAACTCGATCCCCTATCGTCAAGCTGATAGGGTCGACAAGGTTTAGTCAATGAATGACCCCACACCCCGATGATGGCCGTGTTGAATGCAAATCTCAACCGAAGGGGTTCACAAATAATTTCAAATGCCACTCAAGATGTCTAAGAATCCAAAAATCCCAAATCCAAAATATTTAAAATTGAAATAAATCCATCAAATCACTTAAAACAAAAATCACCCGCCCTCCGTAACAATTTGTCAGGGTGGACAAGTTAAAAACTACTTCAGCTCACATTAAGCTAAATGCCTAGTCGAAAATATCACTAAGATCCATTCTCAAACAATCTTCTGCCAGTAAGGACGTGGTACGTGTCCTCTAATTGGCGGTTTTGCCGCCAAATGGCACCGCAGGATAAACGGTTATAACCTGGGGCCCTCTGAACCGAGTGGTTTTGCCGCCAAATGGCACCACGAAATATCGGTTATGGTCAGCGCCGTTACGTTCCTTATTGGCATCAAATCCTTGAGATATGAATCAATAGGATATGATTGATAGGGCACAAAGCCCTCTGTTAGCTAAGGTGGATTCAAATTTGGGCTTGCGCCTATAGGAAACCAGAACTCAGATCATAAAGTCCTCACAAAATGAGGGCGAAATCTCTGGATAGCGTCTTATCTACAAACTCATCTGCCTTCCAAAATTTACCCCGGAACTAATCCGTTAAAACTCCCTCGCCGAAGAAGAGCGGGCGGAGGCCGGGGCCGAATTTTCGGAGCCCACAATTATCAATGAAATTATTTTCTTAATAATTCTATAAATATTATTCAAAGTATGTTGTTTAATATTTTATAGAATTTTTGATGACTTGTTAATTGACTAAGATGGAGTGAGTATTATTAAAAGGAACCTTTGGGCTTGAATAGCAGAAATGTACAGAATATGTCACACTTTTCTAGAATTTTTTGAGAAGACCTGATACAAGGAGCATAACTAGAGAGTGTGGATTCTCGTTTGATAGCTAAAATGGTATGCATTGATGCTTCTCCTATCATGCCTTAAATGCAATGTGTTTTAATGTATCTCCTTCCATGTCTTCAATGCTATGTGAATACTAGTCCATTCTAATACAGGGAAATCAAACATTGAGTTCTCTTCTACCTAAAAAAATACAGCTTGGAGTTTCATTTATTTCTTATATATTTTTAGACTAATACATTTTAAAGTTAAACTAATGAGTTTTTTGTTTGATATTTTCTCTGGCTAGCTTGAAGAAAACGAAATTCATTTTGGTATTTATTTAGGCCCAGGTTGTTATGCTATTTTCATTCTCTTACTTTTTATAGAAAGTTGCATGCATATACACATCCTTTAGGTTTTTTAAACTATAAATCTTAGAGGTCTCGGCCTCTGTTAGGATGTTGGACGAGAAAGGAAAATAAACATGATATAAGTGTATGAATTCATTGTTATAAGCATGTGAAGCCACAAATTTTCCTTTTTTCCACATGTTGTTTGAAAATGTTCAAATTTGGATGGAAGCGGCCATTTCATAACTACACAAGTTTAGGAAAGTATTCTATTCTCATCCATTTAACTTTTTGAGAATGTTTTATGTAAGGGGAAAACTAGAATATGAATGAAATAAATCAGCTTTCAGAGCCCAAGTAATGCCCGAGAATAGAATAAATAAATTTTGATCAATGCTTCCGAACGGAAGCAAATCTTTATGAATGACACATAAGAACAATGGAGGTGATTTTTATTTGTTTTTGTTTTTTGACAAGCTTTTAATAGAAAGGAGATAGGTGTAATCTCAAAGCAATGTATTCTGGGTAAGCTTGGAATTAATATTTTTCCCTTTTTTGGTATGGGCTTAAAAATTAGACACTCATGGAGGATATAACAGAGCCTAAAATGAGACACTGAGTTGTAAAATCGCAATGCATCAAACATAAAGACAGTGTGAATGCATTAGGAAAGAGAAAAGAAAAAAAAATTCAATCGTTACATGATCTCATAGATAGTCTCAAAAAATATTTGAAAGGCTTTCGTGCAAGAAACTTAATAGATTTTTTGAGTATATCTCATTACACATCATAGCATAACATGAAAATTAAAAAATGGCATTGATGGGAGAGAGAATTTGGAAGATTGGTAGCATAACATTATTTATGTTACACTTAATTGTCATCTTTGCAGTCAAACTTATGTTGTAAATTTACTGGAGCTGATTTGGGTATTCTTTTAAGTGTACGATGTTGTACTAAACTCAATTGCATTCTTTTGATGTGTTTGCAAATGTTTAAGACTAGGGACATAGTCTAATGTATGCCTGTAAATGAGTAACTTTGATTTAGGGGTTGTTTGGTTGGAGAAAACGTGGATGAAAAGTATAGTGAATACTTCGTTTTTTCAGTTTTTGCTATTTGGTTTGGCCACTAAGTAAAGCAAAGTAAATTCCACGTGTATTTCTAACTCCCAGCGTAGTTCATTTTCAGTGTAAAGGGAACGCGCTCAAAATAGAGTGAAAATGGAATTTTGTGGTCGAGAGAGAGCAACCCGTGGAATTCCTCTTTGTTTCTTCTTACTCTGTCACTGCTCATTGCCTCGACGCAACTTCACGCTTCAGTCCTCACCGCGGGCTAGAGAGAGCAGCCCGTAGAACGCCTCTTCGCATTCCACCTCCATTTTGACATGTTCCTTTTGTGCAAAACAGCCCATAGTACAGGTCGCTCTAAAGCTGCAGAGGGAGAGTTTCCACATGGGGATCTCTAGAGCGAGATAAGGAAGATCCAATCCGATGCAAGGGTGAAGCTATTTTGGATTGACGCAGGAGGAGTTCATCCCATTTTCGAGGTATGCATTTCCACTTCTTAACAATGTATGCCACTTTGTGTGGGAACTTAGAGCTGCAGGATGGTTGGACCACCTTGTGTGGGAACTTGGAGCCTCAAGGTGTGTCTTTTGTGTTTGGGAATAGGCACAATAGGTGCTAGATTGAATGTCTCATCCAAACGGCCTTTGATTTTACTTTATTCTGCATGCACTTAACCAAACAAAAAAAATAATTCCTTTACATTCACTTTACAGATAACCAAACAGCTTCATGCATTTACTTTACGTTGTATTCATTTTACAGTCAACTAAACAACCCATAGTGAAAGTAAAATTATTGATTTATGAAGTGTTTGTGATTTCTACTGCAGGTATATTGTATAAGTTGTTGTATTGAACGGTGAGATGTTGCAGTATGTGGCTATGTTGTGCTACTTTTCCTAAGTAAATGATTGTAAGGTACGGTGAAATGGTGACATTCATGAAATGGTGACATTCATTAGTTGTTACAACTCATATCATTACTCATGGATGTCCTATATGTAGTTTTAGTAAAATTTAATTGTTATTCTAAATGTAGAGAGAGAGAGGGAGAGTGAGAGAGAATTTGTGGCATAAATCACCTCTTAAACAAAAATAACTTTTATGTACCAATCTTAATGTAGAGGTTTATAAATTTCATACAAGATTTGTTGGTTTGAGTTATTTTGTTTTAAAAAAAGTTCAAGAAAAAATGAATACTGCAAAGACTTATAATGATTTTAAGAAAGTTAAATGCAAGAGGGTAATGAGTTGAGTAAAATTGTTGATTTATATGATAGGTTGTCACTTAAATCTCCTCAATGCCACTCCAGTCTTTTCCATGTTATCCACTCTTGGTTATGTTACTGTTTTCTTAATGTCTAAACCACACTTGATCCAAAGACATCTTCTTGATGTTATTGCATAGCCGACAATGAGAGGTTTGAATTTTGCAAGGTTAAATAAATTCCTTGGAGAAGGATTCTAATTCTGAGTTATAAATAAGGTACCTTAACTTAATATTCTTGCCGTATGCAATTATCCCTCTCCGGCTTCTCCTTTTTACTACTTGGGACTACAAGCAGTCTCTTAATGTTGCCTTTGCAGAACAATCAAATTTCTTACAGCTATTGCTTTCTATAAAGGGTTGTTGTTGTTATTGTATAAATTCAAGTATGTTCCTAATTGGTTAATCCATGCATTTTTTTTTGGTTTAACAATCCCATCACATGCGGGAATCTCCACTTAGGCTTCCGCTTCAAAAAGTATTGACTTCATTTATCATGGTGACATCGTCTCCCTCATTCCCATCACTGTATTGCATATTGCGGGTAAGATCACTAAGATTTGAAGTGGTGGGGATGGATTGCATATTTAGTTATTTCATTATCATTGCCATTTGTTTTGTTAATCTAGCTACTTGATTTGCTATATTAGTAGAGGACTTATTTTGAGCCATTTGTTATTTCTTGTGTTTCTTTTGGGTCATCCGATGTGAATTTATGTCAAGAATATATTATCCTGCTCTCTGCTATACTGTTTTTGTTTGTACGATACAAAAATGAGTGCTCTGATACTAATTTGTCATGTCCAACCACTTAATTTAATTGTATAAGCCCACAATGAAAGGTTATGGTGATCACAAAGGTTTAAACAATTTTTTTGACAAATATTTCTATTGATCTATGAATAAAAAATAATGGTATATTAATTTAATATTATTATTAGTCGACTTTCCCTCTCTGGTTTCCCCTTCTTCCTGGCTTTATGATCATCAAGAGTTTAGAAAACAAGAAATAACTATGGTGTAAATATATATAGGCTATCATTGAAGCTGTCTCAGATGGTGTCATTTCTTTAACCAATCCTTAACATTATCATTGCCACCTGATTGGCTATATTAGGAGTGGAGTCATTTTGAGCCATTGCTTGTTTTGTTTTTTATTTTTTTGTCTTTCAATGTGAACTAATGGTAATTAAATATTCTCCTATTCTTTGTTTGTACATGCAACAAAGAGGATAATTTCTTTTTTGATAGTTCTTCTTTTAGTAACTTTCCTTTTCTTTATCTAGTTTGTAATTAGTTCAATATTTTAATGCATTTTGCAATTATCAAAAAAAAAAAAAAAACTTACGGGTCATATTTTATTTGCAAATATTGTCAAGCCTATGAATTAATGCAAATTTTAGTTGTCATCTTTATTTAAAAGTATTGGACACTTTTATTGTCACTGAATATGGTATATTTTTAATTATATCAGAAGGATCTATATTAGAAGTTCATTCTGGCCAAAAATTTTTCTTATATTTAAATTTCTCACTTCAACATGTCAGTATATATTTTATTTTGAATTTCACCGGTTTTTTAATTTTTGCTCGTTTTTTTCCTTTATTGAGCTTCTAATTTTTTGAAGTTTAAGATATATGATCTTGATTTATTATTTGTTACTCCTTATATTTAGTTACATATTTTTGTTAATCTCTTTTATATATGACTTCTCTCTAATTACCATGATAAGTGCTTTGTGTTATAACATGTATTGTGATGGGCTTTATACTTGATCTCTTATGATGTTTTCTCAATAATGCCTTCCTATTGGAAAACATTTTTCTCTTACGCATTCATCATCCATTGTTAATTCCAAAATATCTATATTATTTATTAATAAAATCAAATTGGATTCTGGTGTTTGGCGTGATGATCAAGATATGATTTGTAATTCATATATCACATTTCCAAAGGGCTCTCGGGTATTCCAATGTGGTTGTGGACATTTCTCACCATCATATTATCCCTTCTCTTATCACCTCTTTGGATGGTTATAGCATCTCAAAAATCCCCGATGAGAATGAAATTTTTACTTTCCTGATGGATATGAACAAATATTTTGTGATTTAAACAAATTTTTTGACGAATATTTCCATTGATCTATGAATAAAAAATGATAGTATATTAATTTAATATTATTATTAGTAATTTAATATTATTATTAGTCGACTTTCCCTCTCTGGTTTTCCCTTCTTCCTGGCTTTATGATCATCAAGAGTTTACAAAACAAGATATAACTTTGGTGTAATTCTATATAGGCTATCATTGAAGCCGTCTCACATGGTTTCATTTCTTCAACCAATCCTTAACATTATCATTGCCACCTTATTGGCTATATTAGGAGTAGAGTCATTTGGAGCCATTATTTTTTGGGTGTTTTTTAATTTTTGTCTTTCAATGTGATTTATGGTAAGTAAATATTCTTCTATTTTTTGACATGATCTTTTTTGTTTGTACATTCAACAAGAATAAGTGCTCTGATATTGATTTGTTCTTAGTATTGTTTTGTAGGCAAAAAATGAGAGATTATTACGTGCAGAGATTGGACGCAGTTTTTTTGTCCGGACGTCAATCATGTGAAGACATGTGAATTTTCTTTCTTTTGTACACATTCTGTACACAAAAGAGAGAAGAAAATCCACGTGTTCACATGATTGGCGTCCAAACATCATCCACACTCCGCATTTAATAATTTTTTCAGTATGAGAGGTTATAACGCTTAAAAAATGTTAATAAATTATTTTGTAAATGAATCACAATGATCTATGAATCATACATAAATAAGGGTACTGTAATTTAGTATTTTTGCTGATGTTTTCTTTTGCTTTTTGGCTTCTCCTTTCTAGCAGTACTACAAGCACTCTCTCTCATGGTTTAAAATTGCGCAATATGAGGCTTGCCTTGAGGCCCGCCTTTGCACAATTCCAGTTAAAAATACCTCAATGCTTACGTCTTGAGTTTTTTTTATGAGGCTTGCGCCTCAACTTGGTTGAGGCTCGCCTCGCCTCACTGGCATGAGTCTTACGCCTCACGCTATATATATTAAAACTTACATAAATCTTGAAGTAAATGCCCGACATTGGACTCTATAGGAGAGGAGGAAGGAGAGAGAGCAGTTCATCATAATAATGATGATTCAAATGAATTACCCCCTAGTGATGACAGTACTGTTGACTTATGAGTTCTTATGTGATATGTCATTGTTATTTATTTTTGGAAATTGGAATTATATGTTAATGAAAAGAATACTGGAATTTGAGAAAGATAGAATTTTGAGTTGAACTATATTTCATGTTGTCTTATTATTGGGATATTTTGATTTCACTTCATATCTTATGTTTTTTTATGTTTTATATTATTCACTCATTAGTATATAAAAAATTTATCATTTTATGTTTACGCAATCTTTTGATTTTGAGGCTTACGCCTTAAAACGCCTTGAGGCTTACGCCTCACATCACGAATGAAAAACGCCTCAATACCCGAATACGCAATTTTAAACATTGTTCTCTCTATTTTGACCCTGGATAGCTGCCAGTTATTGTATAGCTCCTATTTTCTATAAAAGTAGTAAACTAAATGCCGTTTTCTTTCCTTAGAGGTTACTGCAGAACCTAGATGTTTTAAAGATAATAGCAGCGTTGTACATGGTAGTACCCGGTTTTATGAAAAGTAAATAAATAATTAAAAGCTAGAAGAACTGCGGCTTTGACGTGCTGGAGCTTGGTTGGAGGAGATGGATTTGGTTGGGGATAAGGACAAATCCGCTCCTAAAGAAACTCCACAAAAGAGAGAACCCTATTTACAAATAAATGGTAGATAATTTCAAATTAACATTTTTAGAATCGAATGGAAGCGAGTCAAATCAAGCTAAATCAAACTAAATATGCCCAAATTATGCTAAATCAAATATCTCCAAAATTACATTAAATTGAACTCAAATCAATATCAATTTAATTTCAATTCAAGTAGACAATCAAATTAGTTATAATTCAAATTAGATTTAACTAAAATAAGTCCCCATGAGTTAAATTAAATTAAGCTGAACTTTAATAAGTCCAATCGACTTTAATCGACTCTGATCATTCTAAATTGGACTTAGCTAAATCAAATTGAATTAATTTGAATCCTTCTCGAGGCTGTACCGACTTTTTTCTACAACTAATCGCATCAAAATGAAATTAAATTAAATTAAATAAAAAATTCAGTTATATAATGCTGAAGTTCTCAAACGACGAAGAGTGCGATAATTCGGTCTAATTTATCTCAAATTGAATCTAAGTTCATTTATAATTTTAGCCAATTTTGATTTTAAAACTTTCCCAGCCTTCCAAATCGAATAAATTTAGATCAAGCGGCTGGAAATTAAATGACTAGGAGTCTAGGACAGCTCCTGTTTCCACATCTAAGAAGGAATTTTAGACTTTAGTTTGTCAAGGGCAATTCAAATAAATCTCAACCGTTAAGTTAAAACGAGTTAGGGACAGGATGGTCCTTACGGCAGCTGTATCCTTACGGCTGCTATAACAAAAGCATGGGTGAGGCGGTTAGAGATCTTCATCAAATTTTGAGCAAAAAGAAAATGGCGCAGTGTGTGGAGAGAGAGAGAGAGAGAAAGAGAGAGATGCAAGTACTTGGTGAAATCGGAGAGGGGATAGGGAGTGGCTTTCTTCTTCTTCCCTCATCCAAGTAAAAATCGAAGAGGACCGATCCGTTCTCTTCCGTTTGTCCATTTGACTGAGATAGCAGGGAGGATGGCGTGGGTTGCTTTAGTTCCTTCCAAACAAATTCGTTAGAGAGTACCAGAGAGAGCATGAGAGGCTTCGGTCCCTTCAGTGGCGGGAGCAACATGGGCATTTGTTGCATCCAGGCGAAAGCTCAGTGGTTGCAAGGCCACAACTAGCGTAGAAGTTGATGTGGCTACTTCCTCTCTCTGAGTGCCTCTAGGAGGTGAGAGCTGCAGTTATTTCTCTTATTTGTACTTTCTGCTCCTTCAGAAACTGAGATTCATATTTTACCTTGATCAAAAAAGGAATAGTTTGTGGACTGAAATTCTAAATTTACACCATTATGCCCTAGCCGCCCTCAGCTCTTCCGCTCCCTCCTTTCGCCCCTTCACACCGGCGTTTCTTCCCCGGCTCTGCCGGCGGGAGAATCTCATCATGGAGTCTTCTACCCATCATTTTCCTCCATTATCCTGTTCCTCTCTTAAATCTATTCATGTTAACCCTCTTCAAGATTGGTCCAATATTGTGAATCTCGTCAGTTTTTCCTCCAAGGATATCCCGGTTTCATTGTACAATGAACCTGATGAGGTTGTTGTTTTTCCTAAAGCCAAAACAGATGTTGCTTCGGAAGAATGGAGTCTTGCTCTGGTGGGCTATTCGGTAGGTCGTCGACCTTATTACGAAGCTTTACTTGCTGCCATTAAAAAAGCTTGGAAACTTCAAGGTACGCTGCAGCTTTTTAATTTAAGTGATGGGTTCTTTCTTCTCAAATTCTTTTCCTCTGTTGATTATGAGATGGTATGGTCAAAGGGGGTATGGTTTCTTCTGGGAAAGCCATTTATTCTTCAAAAATGGTACCCTAAATTTAGACCTCAAAGGGATGTTTTCAAAACGGTTCCAATCTGGATTAAAATCATGGACCTGCCGTTGTGTTGTTGGAATTCGGAAGGGATATCGAGGATAGCGAGTAAAATCGGTATTCCGTTGACTGTCGATTCCCTCACTGCTCAGAAATCCCGGTTAACTTTTGCACGTCTTTGTGTTCAGGTTAACAGTAAATCTACTTACCCAGAATTTGTTCCCATTTCGATCGAAGATGAAATCATTAACTTAAGTATCAGGTATGAATGGAGGCCGGACCATTGCACCTTATGTGATACCCTTTTACACTCCACAAACTTATGCCCATCTAACCCGAATCCTCAGCAATCTGAACCTCCCATTGGCCGTGGTAGGGACCAGAGCAGGACTGGTCGTGCTTCACGGACTAGGGGTCCTAGTCGTAGCAAGCTGCCCATCTCCCGGAATATGCAGCCACCTCCTCATTCCACTTTGCCAGGTCCTTCATCCCCTAGTTCTAGTGGTACTAGTCATAATAGGGCTCTTACCACAAACTTCATGCAACCTTCTCTGCAATCATCTCCTAAAGATAAAGCATCAACCTCTATTACCCGACCCTCATCAATCACCAAAGATCTTCCAGAATACTCCACTTCCACTATAATCCCTCCTATGGGTGAAAAGCCAACTGAAATGTGCTCCAATCAAAAAGAAGTGATTGCTCAATCTGTTCTGCCTGAGAAACCATCTGAATCTATTTTTCAAGCATCCGCTAATTCGAAAATTCCGAATTTGAACTCTCCTACGGAAGATGGGTTAGTTCACAGTATTGATCTTACTATGTCTGATAAGGTGGTGAAAAGTATTATTTCTCCGAATAAGTATGATGCTCTTTTGCAAGAAACTTTTGAGGATGTTTCCACAACGGTTGAAACTTTGACCGATCTTAGTAATCAGAAACAAAAGAGTATGCAATCTAAACAGCACACGGGTACTTCCAATCATCAGCCAAAAACCAGAGGTAAGAAATCCAAGAAGCCTACCTCTTCTTCCACCAAATCTCAATGATTTTGCCAACCATTGTGTGTTGGAATATTAGGGGCTTTAATAGTCCTAGCAAAGTCCTCATTTGTAAGAAATTAGTTAAAAATAAAAGGTTAGATATGCTCTGTCTGTTGGAAAACAGAATTAATGTTTCTAGTCTTAATGCCCCCTGGTTCTGTGATGCTCACAAGGTGTTTCCTTATGAAAGCAGTTTTCATAACTTTGATTGTGCCAGATCCGGTAGGATTTGGCTAAAATGGTCCTCGAACAAGGTTAATTTTATTCCTTCAATTTGTACTTCACAATTAATCAGTGGATTGATTAAGTATGGTGCTTCTTCTCAATTTCAACTCTCTGTAATCTATGCTTCAAATTCTATTGAAGAGCGTCGGTCTCTTTGGAATCATATTAGACAGCTTGCTCAGAACACCACTATTCCCTGGATTATTATGGGGGATTTTAACTGTTGTAGGTATCAAAATGAAAAAGCCGGGGGCTCTCTTCTGCAT
The DNA here is from genome assembly GCF_001605985.2 of Dendrobium catenatum. Classification (NCBI taxonomy): domain Eukaryota; kingdom Viridiplantae; phylum Streptophyta; class Magnoliopsida; order Asparagales; family Orchidaceae; genus Dendrobium; species Dendrobium catenatum. The sequence continues at coordinate 1,065,464 of NW_021319552.1, forward strand.
TTTAGCAAGCTTGGAGAACTTCAATCGCTGTGTTTTGACTCAAATCTCAAGGATCTTGCTTCTTCTGGGCACTTTTACACATGGTATAATCAACAAGATGCTAACCCCATACACATCAAATTGGATAGGGCTTTGTCAAATGATGCTTGGCTTGATGCCTATCCTTGCTCTTATTACTTGGTGGGAGAACCCCTTACCCCTTTGCTCTGATCATTCACCCATTCTGATTAAAGATCTTGAGGTGCCCTCTAAACCTCATCGTTTTCAATTCAAAAATTATTGGACCAATATGCCGGGTTATTGGGATATCCTCCTCAATGTCTTCCTGGAAAGAGCTAATGGGAACCCTTTAATAGACTTTTGTGATAAACTGAAATGTTTTAAAACTCTTCTTAAGAAAAAAGAATGTTCCTCCTCTCTCAAAATTGAGACATCTTTGAAAGAGCTTACCAGCATACAGCATGACATTCTTTCTAGTTTGGATGTTGATCCTAACAATGAAAGCCTTAATGCTAGCTTGAAAGACCTTAACTTTAAAATTGCTGATCTCTCCAACTCTTGGTCTTCTTGGATCATACAACGGGGCAAAGCTAAATGGCTTACTAGGGGAGAAGATGACCTTAATTTTCTGTATTCTAAAATCAGGGGGAGGAAAAATCTTAAAGGTATCATTAACTCCACTGTGATCTCTAATCCTAATGGACATGCTGATATCATCCAACATTTTCACAATCTCTATAACCCCACACCTGCTGGTCAACCTGATCTTAACTGTTTTCCTGTTGGAGACATTCTTCCGCCTCACCTTAGGCATATTCTCATTGGGCCGGTGACTGTTAATGATATTAAACATGATGTTTTTTCAGGTTGCTCAAATTCCTCTCCCGGTCCGGATGGTTTCAACTTTCATTTCTACAAAACTGGTTGGCACATTATTGGTCCGCACCTTTGCAGAGCTATTCAATCTTTTTCCCTGAAAGGTTACATCACCAGAAGTGTTAAGAATACCGCTATTGCTTTAATTCCAAAAAGTAACCATGCTGAATCTATTTTGGATTTTAGACCAATTTCTCTTTGTAACACATTGTACAAAATTATTACTAAAATTCTGGCGGCTAGGCTTAAACATATTATGCCTCAAATCATTAATACCTCTCAAGCTGGCTTTATCAACAAGAGGATTTCTACTGACAATGTGATCCTTGGATCCGAAATTTTGGGGTTCTTCAAGAGGTGTGGGAGATCTAATTATATGTGTGCTAAGCTCGACATTAAAAAAGCCTTTGATTCTGTGTCCAGAGAGTTCATTCTTCTAAGGCTTGCACAGAAAGGCATTCCTCAAGAGTTTATTGGGTGGATCAAGTCTTGTATTATGGATGTTAACTTTTCCATTTGCTTAGATGGAGCTTTGGAAGGATTCATTCCCTCCTCTTCTGGTCTTCGGCAGGGTTGCCCTTTGAGCCCTTATTTATTTTGCTTTGCAATGGATGCTTTTTCCAACCTTTTGGATTCTTCCCTTGACGGAGATGTTTTTGAGCCTTTTAAAATTGGGGACTTTAAAATCTCTCACCTCCTTTATGCGGATGATGTCTTGGTTTTTGGCAAGGCTAATGTTAACAACTGCAACACTCTTACCAACTTGCTTAGCAAATTTGCTTCCTCCTCCGGGTTGGTTGTCAATACTCATAAAAGCACCCTCATCATGCATCCTAACACGCCGAATTCCAATGATATATGTGCTGCTCTCAACATTCCTCAATCTCACACTAAAATCACCTATCTTGGGATTCCCATTTCTATCAAAAAGCCTTCCATCATCGATTTCTCCCCTCTCATAGATGTTATTTCTAACAAGCTTTCTGGTTGGAAAGCCAAGCTACTTTCTTTTGCAGGTAGACTTCAATTCCTTCGATATACTATATGGAACACCATTGCATATTGGATTCGTGGAGCCATAATACCTAAGAGTTGTTGCAAGCAGATTGACAAGTTGGCTTCTAGATTCTTATATTCTGGGGATGCTAATGCCAAGAAGCTACACCTTATATCTTGGAGAAATACCTATAAACCTAAAGTGGCTGGAGGTTTGGGTGTACCTTCTCTTAATGCTATTCGCTTTGCTAATTCCTGCTCCATCATTTCTAGGATGTACAATTTTCCATCCCTGTTAGCTAATTGGTTTTTTCATAATTATTTCTCTCCCTGGAAACCGGCTGGTTGTTTGGATTCACCCATGTGGAAACAGATTTGTGACACTGCTTTAAAAGTCAAAAGAAACTTTGCTTTCAAAATTACTGTTGGTTCACCCATTTCATTAATGTGGGATCATTGGTGCTGGGGGGATTGTTTATCCAGTCTTCCCCATGTCTCTGGCTTGAAGGACTTATTTCCCCTAAACTCTAACATTTCGGTTATTATGGATGGTACTGTATGGCAAATCCCTTCCTTTATATCTGATCCTATCCTTTCTCGGATCCTCTCTATTCTAATTCACCAGGATGGTGCAGTTCTATATTGGAACAATGGCAAAATTGGTAGATATAGTGATTTTTTAAGTGAATTTTACTCTAATGATACTGTTGTTGGTTGGCACAAGGTTCTTTGGCATAAGCGAGCTGCATTAAGATTTTCTGTTTTTGGTTGGTTAAGTTTGGTTGGTGGACTTAAAACGGCGGACGTGTTGATCAAGCGATGCATTTCTGTGAATCCTATTTGCTGTCTGTGTTACTCTAATGTTGAGAATGTATCACATTTGTACTTTGAATGTGATTATACCCATGCAATTATTGCTAAACTAATTCCCGCTTTAAATACCTTTTTACTGAGACCTAACCTACACCAAATCGTTGATTTCCTGGCTGATGGGAATTTTATTTTGCTGGGTAAGCGTACTTTCTACCCTCTGCTTCTGTGGTGCACTGTGTACTATATTTGGAGGGAGAGGAATTCAAGAAAATTTGGGAACAAATTTTGTAGCAGTACCACTACTCATCACTTAATTATCAAGGCTGTTTCTCAAAAAATTAAATCCTGGAAGGATGGCGATATTTACAAGGATATTCTTAAGCGAATGCATTAATATGCATTATTTTGTGCTGGAACGTTGTGCTGTTACTGACCGGAATGCCTTTTGTATTGGGTATTGGTATTTTCTTGAGCTGTTGAATGTGGTTGGATGGTGTTACTCTCGTGGTCCCTCTGTCTATCTTGCTGAGCTTTTCGGATACATGGATTTCTGGGTTTTTGTGGTTACTCAGGCAACCTGGCATGGCTGTTGGGCAAATGGCAGGACATATCGAAAATTTTGCTGTAGTTTTTTGGTGCAGGCCGCACGTTGCTTTATTAATCGGGATGCATTCGAGAATCATATTGCTAATTTGGATGGGAATTTTGATGCCTTGGACGATGATGTCTTCCCGTCCTGGCATCCCTTTGGACGGCCTTCGGGCAACCAAGGGAGCCACTACTTATCTAAATGCGCAATTTATTTTGCGAGTTATTCTCAATACCTGAGTCCAGGCATTCTGTTTTTTATCATTTTTTTTTTGGTCTTGCCATAGGTTTGGGTTTTATAGTTTTGTGGTTGCTGTGAGCTCTTGCTCCTTTTTCTTATGAGCATTGTTGCTCACATTTTCTTCTTCTTTCTTTGCTTACTTGTAATTGGTTCCTTTTCATAGTTTAATGAATGGGCTCTGCCCCTAATTTCCCAAAAAAAAAAAAAAAAAAGCT
>NW_021319552.1:1069719-1072798 GCF_001605985.2 Dendrobium catenatum
TATACTACTATTATAAAAGGGGCTTGAGTTTCCTTACTCCAGCAAATCTTGTTCATCCATTCTACTTACTTTTTAATTATCTTGGCCGTCCATTCTATTAAAAATATTTAATAAATCAAAAAATTAATTAATCTACAATCTATACTACTATATAAGTGTGGCTTGGGAATCCACCCATAGCAAATCTGGATCGTTCATCTATAAATTATAAATTAATCTACAACGTTCATTATAAACACTTCATATTCCTAAAAATTAAAAGCTCCATTACAATTATATTATACCACTATTTAATGCTCCTTTAATACATCTCATACTAAATTAATTTTAATGCTCCGTCGGTTTCATTTAACATAATTATGTAAAATAGTTCGTATTTTACCTTTTTAAGTTCCGTCGGTTTCATTCAAACTCCATTCATCTAATACTTCAATTATAAAAGTCACTTGAATTTTCTTCCATACCACATCCTGATATTCTATTTTAATTATTCAAATTAAATCTCAACCTTCCATTTCAATTTTTTTATTATAATTGATTAATAATTGTGATTTTATTCATATCAAATATATTATATTAATTAACATAATGTTATATTTATTACTTTTCATCTATGATAATGTATTAATTAATCACCATTATCATCCACGGCTCTTTTTTAATTGGTTGAACGTTTTATTTATCAATAAATTTAATTAGCATGATAAATTTCATTTAAACTAAGTAACGCCCGATTAAGCCTCTGATTACTATTCGCTTCCGAAACTACATAATTCTCAAGCAGATGCCAAATCGTCAAAGCCACATAAGTGACCGATTATGCCTCCGTCTGAGCCGCAAATTGTTCACAGCCGAAACGACAAAAGCCAAATCAACGATAGGCAAAACCACGAACGAACCGTCACTTGAATTGATTTAACGAAGGCGAAAGATCATTTTCGACCAATAAATCACGAAGAAGGAAATGAGCTTAAGCGGCGAACGGTTGAGAGATTGAAGAGCGGTGTTTTGGGGGCGAGCAAGCAAGCAAGGCAGAGGAGTCCAACTTCTGCGGTGTAATCCGTTGACGTCCATCTCTCACCTGTCCGGTGAAAGTAGTCAACCAAGCAATCCTTGCTGGTGAGATGCTCTGTTTTGGGTGGAACTCCAAAGTCGTTGCCGCGGCTGCATCCGCATGAAAGGCAAAGAGAAATGATGTCGTGTCCTCTGCAGTCGATCTTGACCCAATCACATTGGCTTCCTTCCTCCTACAGCAATCTCCAAACATTAGGGTGATCAGACATTGAGGAGAGTCTGAGAGAGAGAGAGACACAATATGCCTTCACATGAGAAGCTGACTAAACCTCAGCAAAGAGAACGACGCCGTGTAATCTGCAGTAGATCTTGAACCAATGACATCGGGTTCCTTCCTCCTCCAGCGATCTCCAAACACCAAGATGAGCAGGCATTGAGAGAGAGAGAGAGAGAGAGAGAGAGAGAGAGAGGTTGTTGAGTACTTAGATATCTTTCATGAGCTCCATAAATTTTCTATTTTAGTATTTCAGGCAAATCAGATATGTTTTGTTTTAAATGAAGATGCACTAAAAAGCTTCTGCACGCACGCTATAAAATTAACGCTTTAATTAGCTTTCTTAAAGAAATGTTCATAGGTACACTGCCCATTCTGTCAATCCTATGATTAAACTGCTAAGGCTTATATTTTGTTTGGGATAGCTTTCTTACTGTTTTAAAAGCAATTTTTTTACAAAAAATTTTTCCATAAAAAATTTGTGTTTGAAAAAGCTACTTTAGAAAGTAATAAAAAAACTGTCTCAAAGAAAATCTTTTCTCTTAATTCCATAGATTAGTATGCTATCATGTAAGTTCAAAGCACGAGAAGCTTGCACAACTTTTAAAGTATGAGATTCTCGGAATCGGAATATGATAACCTATTTTTTCGTTCTTAGTAAAAGCAATTTGTTATTGACAAGTAGCACTAATGAATCTTCAAAATCTTATACAAATAATCTTTTAAACCTCTTCTTTTTGGAAAGAGCCATTGATATTGCACATTATGATAAACCCTAATATTTATGTTATGTGATTGAAAGAATATGATAAATGAATGTTCTTAAGTAACACAGCATAGATCATCAAACTAAATAATCACTTAATTTAAATTTTATTTTAAGAAACTATTATTTTTAGACATCAGAATTTTTAATCAAGAAAGTTTTAATAGTCAAACAATATTAAAATGTGATATTTATCATGAACAAATTAAAAAATTAATGAATTTGATTTGAGATTAGTGTTACATGCTAAGAATTTCAAATTTGACATAAACAAGATTAAAATTCAAGACTTCTTAGTTGGTACAACAAACCAAAGTGAGCTGGGTAGGGGTATTAATGTATTATACTCAATTATGTCTTATTGATGTTAATTAATACTATATTGGTTATAACAAACTTAAGCTAATACTCTCGTTTCACATTATCGATCTTTAATACAGCCGGTCAGGTGCCGCCCAAGCAATGATAATAATGAAAATTAAAAATGTAATAATATTTAAAAAATAAATAAACTTTTATATTAATTTCTTTCTGAAGATATTTGTATAAGTAAACTTTAATTTTGATATAAAATAGTAAATAAAAAACTGAAATATTTTTAATAAATTTAAGGATAAAGTAATAAATTTAAAAATGTTTATATGATATGTCGTTTAGATTTATATTATGTGATTAATATCGCGGAGAGAGAGAGAGAGAGAGAGAGAGAGAGAGAGAGAGAGAGAGAGAGAGAGTACTTAATTAGGTTGCTATTATAGGTGTCCTAGGGGGTATTATATTACAAGAGAACGTCATGGAGATAAATATTAGACAATTTTCAACAAAAAAAAAAGTTTTAGACAAAGGTACTAGAAAGCCATCTAGAGTTAATAATCTTGTTTATTTTTTATTATAATTCATTGCCAGATAAATCAGCTGCTAAAAAAATGATTTTGATGGTTGAAATTTAAATTTTTATATGATAATTTATTGCCAGAGAAATGAGCTGCATTTATACATATTTAAAAAAAAAATCTTCTCAGAGT
>NW_021319552.1:1072898-1089104 GCF_001605985.2 Dendrobium catenatum
TACAATTCCCTATCCCAAAACCAAAAAAAAAAAAAAATGCTAACAAAGTAGAAAACCCAACTCACCTTGATGGAATTCCCATAGGTTCCTTCATCGAGATCCATGAATAGTGTATTAAACTTCCAAGTAATCCATGTTCTTTTTCATTCGATTCACAACTGAATGCTAGACGAAATGGAAATGCAAATTGAAAACGAAATAGGTTTCTTCGAAGCAGAGGCGATGCGAGTGGGAGTCGTAGATAAGTGTTAAAGAGGATGCATTGAACAATACAATACTGCGGGGAAGAACAATTAAGATCGGTGAGCGACAAAAGAAACCATCTTTATACTCTAGCACTCACCAGTATCAATATCTCGTCAATAAACAAAACTACAAAATTGTACTGGAAGAAAAAAAAAAAGTTAAAACTTTACAGGTACTCATTTCCATTACAGTGAGGAGAAGGAAGAAACAGTTTCACTGTTGCTGGGAAGTTCTGCAAACAGACAACAGACACGAAAGCAAGAACGGACGAGAGATAAGAACAAGGAGAGTGGGGTTAGAGGTTGTTGAGGTGGCTGGGAATCGTGGAAGCCAGTGGGTTGGGAAAGTGGGAGAAAAAGGAATGGGAGAAAGAGTGGATTTTGCGATGGATCGATAACTGTATATTTATAAATGGAGAGAGGTTGATCTGCTTATAATCTCCTTCACCGCACCGAAGAGTCAAGTAGATCGACGGCTTATCCGAGTAAAGACCTAATGGAGTCTCTTGCGCAAGTCAAATGGATTTGAGTCAAGTCAAATTCAATCAAAATGTCTCATTATAGGCAAATCATTATGTCCGGTCACTCAATAAAAATTTGTCACGTGGACTTCGCTTTGACTGTGCGCTTTGACTGTGCTTTAGGTGAGCTTTAGATGCGCTTCGACTACGCTTTTGACGCGCTTGACTTTAAATTCCGCGGACACGTGTACATTCCACGTGACAATTTTTTAGTGGATGTCCGGACCTCGAAATAGATCTGGTGACCATACCTAATAATTTGCCCTCATTTATGAGGCCAATTTCCTTTCTAAGCGTGAAACTTTATTGCTATTTTAGTTGGTTATGGATGCTACCAAATCATTTATGAGAGATCTACGGTCAAAAGAATTTGAAAAAGTTTGTCTTTTTTTCTCTTTCTTAGTGCACATATTAAAGATCATTTTGTGGAGTATAAGATGGTAACATAGTATTTTTCCTCATTTATTCCAATACTACATAGTGTATTTAAGTTTTTGATCTGAGGCTGAAAAGGATTGATAATAAATTTTTTTGGAAGGATAATTTCATATATATATATATATTTATAAACTTCCTTAAACTCCTAAAATCATAACGAACAATAAAATAAATAAATAATTAAGTTAACAATGCATATTTAACCTCCAAATTAAATAAATCTCCTAATCAAACTAAAACTTAGAAAATTCATTAAAAATCCTATAAAAATCAGAAAAATATGAAGCAAATTTCTACAAACTCATAAATTTATAATAAGTAATAATCTACGTTGAATGAAGTAATATTAAATAAAAAAAAACAAAACATTCTTTATAATCTATTTAAAAGCCAAATAAAAATAATAAAGTATTAATATTTGAATTGAAATCATCCATGGATTAAATTTGAATATATAGAAAATTGAAAATTAAAACAACAAATTAATAATATGATTGATCACTTGGACGACCTAGCATATATATCGTATAGGCCACAAGCCTTAAATCCTTTAGGTTAGGGCGTTTACATGCTTTTATGTGTTCTTTACTTATGTTTTCTCTAATTTTTACATTTTATGTTATTGTATTTTATTTTCTTACTCGATTGTAAATATTAAATAACTAATTACAAAATCTAATCCCCCAAATACAATAAAAGACATATGATTATGACTTTTGACTAGAATTGAAAATTGAAACCCTTTCTTATGAAGTAAAATAACCGACAATATCGACCGACATTTTAAACCCTGTGATTTATACACACTAAAATTCTCTTTTTTAACACAAAAAACAAACACGTGTGACAGACACTTTCATATTTGCTTAGGATAACCTAGAGATTATGTCTTGTTGATTTATAGGAAATAATTATTTTACTCATAGAAAGATAAATAGTTAGAAGGATGAAAATGGCGTCCAGCCAGGTCCATAACATATTGTTTCCATTCTTTGTTTAGGCACATTTTTACCTATGGGTATGGGGTAGGCCACTTGACTTATTAGTATGTTGTTCTTTCTCAGGAGAGGTCTACTCCATCAGATAAAATCTATTTAAAGTCTTTTTAAATTTTTAAATCATACAAATTTTGCATATAACCTGCATGATTTGCATTAACAATCCATGAAAATAGAATTGTTAATTGCATTTAGGATTAGAAACATGATTTACCATTCATGGTTTAGGGCCATTTAACACTTAGATGTATGTCCCAAAGAGAGCATATTCTATGAGTTTCAATATTCCTAGAAGGAAGAATATCACTCATTTTTAACCCATCACAAAGAGCCATCCAAGCAAATGAAGAAAATCTGATAGGATATCTCTTATGCCATATAAATTTATACCAACCAACCTATTGCATATTAAAGAAATAATTAAAATAGAAGGTCTTGAATCGGGGTTTATCATCTCCATTCCAGGAAATAGGTGAAGCTAAGTGTAATTGAATGAGAATAGCTAAGATACACTGAGAGAAATTTCTAGAGAATTCTCCAGAGAATGCTAATTACCACTCTCTTTTATAAAATTTTTCACCAAGGCTTTGGAGGAAGGGAGGGGTTGCTTAAATTTAGAAACTAGCTTCCCATTGAACCATGGGTCCCAAATCATAGATAAATTACAATCAACAACAACCACCTTAAAGGAAGAATAATTATTAGGTCCGGACACTGGACGTAGCTTTACATCCGGAGGCCAATAACATGTCGCCACGTGCTCTTATTCTTTACCGCGCGGCCCGACGACCCGACCTGGACATGAACCCGGTATTGCTATGTTTGCGTATTGCTAGGTATTGCTCGGTATTGCTTGACAATAACTAGAAATACCGCTCTGTCAAGAACAACACCTAGCAATACCGAGCAATACCGGGGTATTGCTCGGTATTAATCAGTATTGCTAGGTATTGGTCTTGACAGAATGATATTTCTCATTATTGCCGAGCAATATCGAGCAATACCTAGCAATACCCCGGTCTGTACAAATCAGACAATGCATAGCAATCCCGGATCAAGTTCGGGTCGGGTCGTCGGGCCGTGCAGTAAAGAGTAAGAGCACTTGACACCATTTTATTGGCGTCCGAACGTAGAGCTACGTCAGGATACCAGACCTAATAAAAATTCCTTAAAGGAAATATTATCCCTTATATGACCAGTAATGGGCAAATATTTTTTCCGAAATTTAGAAGCCTTAGGAGATGGAGTTTTAAAAGGAGATTGGTATTTAATTCTGAACCATTCAGCAACTAGAAAATTAGCCTTGTAAAACCTCCAAATAAACAATCAACCAAATCCATGATAAAGAGAATTAATAGCAGGAATACCCAACCATTCAGAACTTCTTGGTTGACAGGTTTTAGACCAAAAAATTAAATGCAATTTCTTCTCAGAAGTGTTGCCGTGAAAAAGAAATCTGGAACATCATCTTTCATTCATTTTTTCATAGGCCTTAGGAATTATAGAACCTTTGATCCAATAAGCTAATTTATTGGTAATAGTAAATCTTAGGAACTGAACTCTCCCAACAAATGACAAGAATTTCACTTTCCAGCCATCTAGGAGATTGGAAATTTTGCTAAGTGGAAGGAAATGAGCATTAGTGAATTTTTTAGAAGAATTGGGAAGGCCTAGATACTTCAGGAAGTACTTAGTCTGAGAAAACCTAAGAACAGAGAAAATACCCTCTGTTTGATGAGTATTGTTAAAAAAAAAAGAATAAAGCATTTAGAGTTGTTGAAATAAAGCCCTTTAGCAGCAGAGAAATTCGACAGAGATTCTTGAAGGTAATCGACATTCTGCATAGTAGCTAAGTCAAAAACCAAAACATCGTCAGCATATAACAAATGGTTAAAGTTATTTTTTCCACATGGTACTGCTCTAAAATTACCAGAATCTAAAACACATGAGAAAACATCCATAATGATAGTAAAGAGTAAAGGTGAGAGGGAACAACCCTGCGTCAGCCCGAAAGTAGATTTAAAAATCCCTCAAGAGACCCATTAATGCAAATTGAGAAATAAACATCACTAATACAACCTTTAATCCAATTAACAAATTTGATAGGGAAGCCTTTTTGAGCCAACCTAAAAATCAGAAATTCACGGGACACAATATCGAATGTTTTTCTTATATCAAGCTTGACACATAGCCAATTAAAATTCAATTTTGAATAAAACTCCCTTAAAATTTTAGATGCCAAAATAATATTATCCGAAGACTGTCTATTATTTATAAAACCTATTTGGCTCTTGTGAATTATTTGAGGCATGAAGCTTTTCATACGATTTGTCAGAATTTTTGCAATAATTTTATAGAAAACATTGCAAAGAAAAATGGGGCTATAATAAAAAATTTCTGAAGCATGATGGCTTTTAGAAATAAGGGTTATGGCAGTAGCTTTCACACTCTTGGGTAGGTTTTCAGTAGAAAAGAAATTCTTGACTGCATTATATACTTGTAATCCTATAATATCCCAAGTGTGTTTTTAATATTTAAATGTAAACCCATCAGGGCCAGGAGCACATTGTCCATCAAAAACTGCCTCTCTAATTTCTTGATTTGTGACAGGCATAATAAGGGAAGTAGTGAGATGGTCAGGAATTATGTCTCCCTGAAGAAGGTTATGGTAAGAATTCAAAACAAGGTTTGAAGAGCTTTTGGAAGTAATGGAGTGCAGCTTTGGAAATATCTTCTTTTATGGAAAAAAATGCTCTGCTCGAAAGCATTTTGATGTGGTTAATGTTGTTCCGGGTTCTAATTCTAGCATATAAAAAGCCTAAATCATTTTCTTTATTAGAAAGCTATTTAACTTTGGATATCTGGATAGTCCACGAGCTCCAAAAAGATTGGGGAACATTGAGAGAGGAGTTTATCTCTTTAACAGCGACATTAAGGGAAGGTACTAGAGGGTTGCATTGCATTTGAAGCATATAGGATTTCTGCATCTCTTGAAGTTCAATCATCCGGGAATGTAAAAAAGGAAGCATTTTTCATTTGTTCTTTTTTGAGAAGATTCTTAAGGTGATGCAGATTTTCATAAAGCACGTCAATTAGACTTCCTTTCTTGTAAGAGAAGGCTCTAATCACCCGATCGCAAAAATCATTCATGTTAACCCAGAAGTTTTTTATTTGAAATTTGTGATTATTGGGAGTAAGGGCATTCAAGAGAAGGACCAAAGGTGAATGGTCAGAGCATAAAAGCTGCTCCACTTTATAGAAAGAGGGGAATTTTTCCCTTTGATGTGAATCGGGTCATCAGCCCATTGATTAAACTAAGTGAATAACAACCTATTAGAGGCTAAATCAAAAGTGCCAGTATTGAACATAAAATTATTCAACTCACCAAGCTTAATGTAGATTGAAAATACCTCCAGCTTTCACCAATTCAAACTTATAACAATTGAAGTCCACCATAATGACCCAAGAGGAGTCAATAGAGTGAGCCATGTTTGTAATATGTTGCCATAGAGAGGCTCTATCATTCGGAGAATTAGCTACATAGATTACATAAATAGTAACTGCAGGCATAGAACTAGACTTAACAATCCATGGATAAGTTGAGATGTTGGAAAAATAGAGGCGAAGGAAATATTTTTGGGATTCCATTTTAACCAAATTCTTCCTAGGGATGAAGATTCGAAGTTGTTACAGCTTGCTTCGTCCTGGAAAAGTCAGCAGGAATTGATAAACCAAGGGCCTTCAGTCGCATGAAAGGGAATTTTGGCTTCAAGAATACATATCATGTCAAGGTGATGAGAGGAGATAAGTTTTTTACACGTAACAACTTTTTCAGGGCCATTAAAGCCCCGAATATTCCAGCAACCAATGGTGGAAAGTGTCATTTAGACTTTGAAGAAGAGGAGGACACCTTTTTTTTTTCCTCCTTTGCCCTTATTTATTTTCTTGTGAGGGGTGTTTTTAGAGGAATTTGGGCACCAATAACCTCAGGAAGCTCTTCAAATTATGGGGTTTCTTGCTGTAGCACAACAAATTTATTGGGGGAAATCAAATGCCCTGGTTTTTGTAGGGTTAGACCAATAGATGGTGAATCTACATCCTTTATGGTAACTTCCAGATCATCAGCAGAGGTTTGAATTGTGGGATGCATGTCAATAGGGGAATGATTCAAATTTGAAGATTGCTCAGAAGCTAAAGGGATATTGGTTGGAAAATTTAGGTTAAGAACACTTTCTTTGGACGGGGCACTTGGTTGAGATGGTGGGGATGGGGAAGGGATTGGATCAATAGTAGGTCCAGAAGCGGAGGAGCTAGGGATGGCGTGATCAGACAAAGGAAGTAAAGGCTGTTTGTTAGAGGGATTAGGAATGTGTTTGGAAGCAGGGTTGCGAGATGAGCAATTTCTACTAGCACTTCTTCCATATTGATGCATGGTTTGTTGAGGTTTAAGCTGGGTGTTATGTGACAAAGGTAAGATGGATGGACCAAAGATTCCCATCTAATACAAGGAATAGGTTTCCAATCGTATTGGACTTTGAGCATAACATAATTACCATCCAAAGAGATGGGAATTTCATTAGAAAGATAGGAGGTGCTAAAGGCCAGGACACATACTCTAGCGAAGGTAACGCGAGATTTTTTAGTCGTGAGCGTATCAATAGCTATAGGTTGACCAACATAACTTATTATTTTGGATTTACCCACTAGATTCCAAACCGCTAAGGGCAAATCTACAATCTTAATCCACAAGGGGATTGAGGTGAAATAATCCCTTTTCTGTTTAAGCTTAGAGTTTCACTTTTGAAGAATGAAATGTTTACCAAAAAAGAACCATGGCTCCTCAAACCAAACAGCTTCAAAATCTTCCGGGGATGAAAACTTATAAAGAAAAAAAAAACCATGATTTAATGAAAGAAGATCAACCGCACCTTTGAGACAAACTCCAATTTGGAGCTCCTTGGGCAAGATCAACAACAGTAAAAGGAATTTTGGGAAGGGGAGGAATATAGGAGACATGAAACTCACTATCGGCCAATCCCTTCTAATTAGGTTAGAAATATAGTCTAACATGAGTGAGGATGATAGTGGGCTTGAGGCAGTTCCATGAAGTGGGGGAAACTCAGCATGGTAACAGGCCATTTGTTAGGGAGAAGGTGGTGGGGAGGGGAGATCCCCTCCCCAAAATCAACGGGTGCGAAAGAGAAGAGGCAGCAGAGGCTATGAAAAAACCTTAGCAGAGCACCGCACCTTTTTACAACAGTTTTTTACTGCCAATAATTAATTTCTGGAGTGTTCTTGTTGCGTACAGATGCTATTGGAATGAATTTGTGCAAATATGGTTTTATTTTATATATTTATTTACATTTCTTCTAAGGTGTATTTTATCTGCAATCAACGTATTCATTTTTTTAAGGGTGATTTGGTCAACAAGGGTTGAATAGGTCAATCAGGTCAGATAAGGCCTAGGTTTAGGTCCAATGGGTTCACAATTATATTTTAGATGCAATGAATGTGGTTTCAAGCAATAATGAAGTCATTTAGATTGAAATGACCAACTAAGCCCTTAACATTTTGGTCAAAATAGGCTGACTTGGTCAACCATGCTTGACGAAGGTCTGGATTTCAGTCTAATGCTCTCCTAATGGTGTTTAGAATGAATTAGAGGATTTTTTAGGGTTTGATTTGACTGTGCTATGTTGAAGTTTGAATGAAACTTCAGTTTTATCCTTAAAGGGTATTTTTGTCATTTGACCCACTTGGTCAACTATGGGTCAAACAAAATACAATTTAATGCTTAACATATCATAGCAAAGGGTATAGACATTGTTGATCTCATTTTTGTATGAGATCATTGGGGATCTACTTAGACTCCAGATCGATCCTGACCCTACATCATCCTAGACCCTAGACCCTAGGATTCTCCCAAATCAATCTAAACCCTAGGATTCTCCTAGACTCCAGACCTTAGGATCTACTTTAGACCCTAGGAATTTTCTAGACTTCAACCCTTAGGATCTATTCTAGACCCTAAGATTCTCCTAGATCCAGACCCTATGATCTTTTCAGGCCTTAGGAGCTACTTAGACCTTAGATCAATCCAGACCTTGAGATTAATTTAGATCTCATATCAATTCAAATTTCAAACCATTTCTAGCCTTAAGTTAACCCAGATCTCAATTCAAATCAAATCGCAATCAAAATCCAGACTCCAGTCCAGTTCAAGATATTAATCTCCAGTTCAAACCTTAATCTTGTTTATAATCAAACTTCAACCTTATCCAATCAATTATGATCCTCCAAATGATCATAAATGATTTAGATAACTCAAACTTAATTAATCAAACTCAAACTTCAGATCAAATCCAAAATCCAGATTCAAATCCTAAGTCTTAAGGCCTTGTCCTAAAGACCTTTCCACTGAATTTCCAAACACTTCAAAACCCTATCAAATGACCTCTGATTCAGGGTCTGTCAGTTCTATACTGATGCGGCATGTCTCTAGAGGCTACCCTCCAAATTTGAGCTCATTTTGAGGTCTTTAACCTCATAATCTAAATTAAAATCCAAAGGCTGTAAAACCTTCAAATATTTACAGCCCATGCCACTGGACTTGCCATTAAGAAGATTTTGACCTTAGAGCTTTCTCCAAAGACTCTAATCACCTCCAGACCCTTGATTATGACCTATTGAACATTAAACTGTACTTTGGTAGACCCAACCTGACCCCCAGTTGACCAGGGGTCAAAATGACCAAAATGCCATTTAAGGGCAATTTTGAAGTTTTTCAAAGACTTCGACATCACCCTTAAGAGTGCATTGGAATCAAGCTCTGACCCTGGTCAAGCCTTTTTTATCAGATCGATCTTTTTGATCAAAATGCCCCTAAGGGATTCAAATGTTGATTTCAAATCAAACAACCTCCAAATCGCTTGCAACCACCTCTAGCAAGTTTCAAATATCAAACCAAACTTATTTGACCCAAACCCAGACCCTGGGTCAACCTGGTTGACCAAGTCAATCTAGGTTGACCAAACAGGCCCTTGAGGGTCAAAATATACATTTTGACTGAATTGACCTCCCCAAACTTTGAGACCATTTCCAACAGACTCAAAACATCAAACCAAACTTGTTGAGCCCAAATTCGAGTCCCGGGCCAACCTGGTTGACCAAGTCAACCTAGGTTGACCTAAATACCCTTTAATGTTTAAATATGTTATTTTAATCTATTCAAACCATTTAATCCCTTTCAATCTTCAAATTAACTCCAAACTATAGCCTAATCATGTCTTAAATCTTAGCCAATCAAATCTAGCTAAAATTGATCAAGTCAACATTTTTTAAACTTGATTAAACTAGTTCAAATTCTCTTTCATGCCTTCAAACCTCAAATATTAATCATCAAATCTCTCCAAGTTCAATCCACCAGCTCAAACCACTTCCTTGCATGCCAACTCACAAGCACATGTGGCATTTTGACTGGTCAAACAGTCAACATGGGCTTTGGAGTGGTCAACTTTGGTAAATACCCCTCTTAAACTTAATCCATCTTAACCCAAATCAACTCCAGCCATTTGGATAGACTTTAGAAGTTTCTTAGGGCCTATCCCAGCCTTTGGATCATGATCCAATGGCTTCCATCATCCCACATGCCCATAAGAAGCAAAAATAAGTTTTTCCACTTCATGTCCTTTCCTTTAGCTTCCCAACAATCCTAGGGACAGATGGCTTGATCAAAAACACTCCCTCAGTCAATCACAGCCACCCATTTGTTTTAGGAATAATTCAAGAGGGCAAAATATCCTAATTAAGCTTATCTTAATCAAAAAATCCTCTCTCACTTGATCTCTCTCATCCATAGCTATTCTAGCCCTCAAAAACTTTCAAAAACATTCTCCAGGCCTTCCCCTAGCATTTCCAAGCCTTCCCCCACCGAATCAAAGCCTCATTGGTGAAGAGAGAGGAACCTAGAGAGAGAAAGAGGCATTTTAAATATAACTTTCGATCCAACACGATCTAGATCTTAGTGTCTTCATAAGAGTTGTAGAGGATCACTGCAGCTTTCCAAAGAGCCCAAGAACACAAAAATCCGACGGTTGAATTGTAAGTTATTTGAGTTTTTAGTTTAAATTTCAAATTAAAACTGTAGCAAATCTACAATGCATAGAGCCTCCAAACATTAGGAATTGTTAGATTATATTACCCTCTAGCTACAGTTCAAATTTTGTGCAATTTCGTTGAGTATTTTGGGAGATATGAGCATTTGAAGTTTCCTATATAAAATGAACTGGGGACGATCTGGACCGTCCGATCAAAGATCAGACGGCCCAGATCTGGCCATACCGCGCGACCTTGGACGAGGATGCTGACGTGGTTAAGTGGCGGGCCAGCCCGCCACGAGGCGCGTTCTCATTGGGAGCCGCCATTTCGGCGGTCAGTTTGACCAAAAATGGTAAAAAAAAATCAAAAAAATGTCCAGATCTTCTAAAATTCATAGAAAATCAAAATTTTCACCAAATTATAAGTTTTTGGGCTCGTTGGAAAGGTAATTTCATGCAGTATTTATTAAAATTAAAATCAAGTTGATGTGTTTTCTGTATTGTGAGATATTTGCATTTGTTTGAATTATATTTTTTACAATTTTCTCATAATCCAGTGATCAACTGGAGCCCAAATTTTGGTGGAAGATTATTGGGTATCCTAGGCATGTTCACTGATTTTTCTAAGGTCAGATACAAAATGGATTTCTGTGATGTGAATTTTCAAGATAAAGGGTCCATTTTGGACCTTAAATTTTGAAAATTCATAACTCCTTAAATTCTAAATTTTTTGCTGTGAAATTGCTGTTGTGTGGATGTATTTATGCCAGGGTTAGACACACCAAATTTCAAGCCAATTTGAACAGTAGAGACACCTAGGAAAAATATTTAAGAAAATGTCTAGAAAACTTAGAAAATTCCTAGGGCATTGTATACACCCAATAGGGGTGAAAACTTGAAAACAGTAAACCTAGTGACATTTTACAGCTTAGGTTCAAATTTCATCCAATTTGGAGTTCATTAAGTCAGAAAATTAAACAAGTCAAAGTTAATCCCTTAATTAAGCTTTAAAACTTCTAGAAATTACAATAAATCACGTTTAAATCCAAAAAATACAAACAACCCCTCAAACTGACCAGAATTAAACCCTTAATCAATAAAAAATAAAACCAATTTGAGTTGACTTCAAATATGGACTTAATTTAATTTCAAGTGAATTTAAATTTTTAATTAATTTAATTAATTAAAAAATATTTTAAAACTCCAAAAAATTTCTAAACACTTGGGAATCTCTTCTTAGGTCATTCCTGACCTTTGGAGTTGATTTCAAAGAGTTTGGAGTTCATTTGGAGCAAAATCATTAAAACCTCTTTAATTAAACAATTTTAATAAATTCAATAAATACATCAAACTTTGAAAAATCATAACTAACTCTAAAAAACTCCAAATTGACCAAACTCAATTGCATTCAACTCAAAATCAAGTCTAGTATTTATCAAAAATGTCAAACCTTCAAAAATAAGTCTAAATCAAAAAGTCAACAAATTGGTCAAACCTAGGTTAAATCAAGTCAAATCTTTGAACCTTCATAACTAATTGTAGAAAAATCCAATTTCAGCGTACTTACAGTCTAACTAATCTTATTAAGATCTAGTATTTTAATAAAATACTAACTTTATAGAAAACTCTCTTAATTGAAAGTCAATTTTTGACCCCTTGATTAAATGATTAGAATAATCCAGAAGATTCCTAAAACTCGAAAATCACTCTAAAACTCCAGAAATGTTTATTCAACCTTAAAATTTGCAATCAACCAACAGATAAAATCAATCTTAAATCATTAATATTTGAACTCAAATTTAAATCTTCCCTTAAGCCTTTCAACCAACCGAAAATACAAACGACTTTAACAATTTGCCCTCCTTAGGACATATCAAAACCACACGGCCTATCTCACACACTTTAGATGGTTTGCTAAGACAACCAACTCTAGTTTTAGGCTAGGCCGGTGTTTACTTTTCGCTGTGTGCCAGGTTTTCGAGCTTTCATTGCATGCTGGTTGCTAGCTTAGAATTGATGTGTTTGTTTACTTACTTTTCTGTACTCTATGTTATGAGTAATTAAGCATTTTAAATTTCAAATATTATCTGCTGATTATTAGGATAACCATGTATGATCGAGTCTAGATTTCTTTATTTTGATTAATGTAAATTTGATTTGATTTGAGTTGTACTTTAAAAACCTTGAGAATGGGATTTTAAAGCATCGAATTTGGAATCCAAAGAGGAAGGGACATCCCTAAGGGGAGAGTCTCTATCCATTTGGAACTTCAAATTTGGATGGCTCTAAGAATATCCAAAGAGAAACGATAACACCCCATTCAAGAGGGAGTTTCTTTTCATTTGGATATGCTGAATCGACGGATCAAGAAGTTCACGAGAAGACAAAGAAGTGGATAACGAGAAGACCCATTCTCAAAGTCACTTGAGCCTTAGTATTAGAAATTCGGGTTGTTGGCAGTGATGCCCGGCCACTTTATTTTCTGCAGACCCTGGTTTGTAATAAGCAAGGCAACTTTGCCTATGGACATTTATTAATTAATTAATTTATATTTGATGTTTGATGTGATTGCATATAGAATTATCTGCTTTTCATAGTTTTTTGGTGTTTGTGTGCCGCGTTTATTTTTGCCTGGACTCATGAGACTCGTGAGGGTGTGAAAATTTTTATACTCATAACTTTAAAGTTTAAGATTTTAGCGAGTCTGGACAACATAGAAAGATAACGAATTTAGAGAATTAGCCGGGGATCGACCCCGGGGTCACATGCATATTTCTACACCTCTTCTCTCCTTTCTTTAGACCCTTCCCCGCCTGCAGGTAGAGTCTGGGTAGTCTGACCTATGAGGACGAGGTGTCGGACCTGGGGAAGTCCAGTCTTCTAAAAAAATATTTTCTAAGCCTGTTTTTAACTTTCAAGCATATTTGATTTGGAGTTATTAACTAGCATGCATTGCCTTAGAAACAGATTTAAAAGAGTCAAAATTTTAATTGCATTAGTTCTTAGCATTTTGCACCCAACATAAGTCAAAGGGGCCAATTAAAAAAATCTTTAGATGTCGGCCCCAACTCTCCAAAACTTTAAATAAAATGTCCCTACCACTTTTTCATAAAAGACCGGATTCATTTATTTTAAACCGATTAGGTGGTTAGATGGCTCCCCAATCCAGGCTGGGGTAAGACCAGATTTGCACTGCATTAGCTAGGTTCGGGCCAATTTCAAGTGCCCAATTTAGACTTAGGTTCTAAGGCAAGTTCGGGCTATAAGACCTCAACCTCCGGGAATTGAGTCCCAATTTTTTAATAAAATTGACCATTTAACTTAAAAATCTTTTTTAATCAAATTCAAGCCCAACACGTAGGATAGGCTGAAGCGTTTCTGAAGTAATTCAGAATCCTAAAACACCTCCAACCTTTCTTCCTTTGATTCCCGAAATAAGTCTTCAATTTTGAACCAATCCGGATTGAAAATTCCAACTCTTAACCTCCTTTGATATCGATCTTTAAAAATCTAAATAAAATTTCTACCGCTATTTTAATCGAGAGTTTTCGTAGGAAACTTCTATTTCCTACGATGAAATTAATTACGAGGGCTTGCGCTCGTAGGAGATTTAGAAACCCAAAAATGATTTTCAAAATTAATTTTTCAAAACCTTTAATTAATTCTCTTTGGGAAAAATAAATACAACGATCATTATCGTTATATCCAAATGATTGATAATAAGTGATATCCTCTCTCCTTGGAGATATATATCATTCTATTATCCTGAGTTTGATTATAAAATTAATGATCGTTTTATCCAAATTAGAATAGTCAAACAATTGATTAAATTCTATTTTGATCCTTCGAGATCAAATGTGATTCTCCCTTTGAGTTTGACTACGATAATCCGGATAAAATTAGAATTCTGAAATTTGAACCTATTAGGGAACGATATGAACGTCTTTCGCGGCGATATATTGTTCATAATGACGTGTTCAATTTCAAAATTCAAAATTTAATATTCCCAAAGAAAATTAATACTTTTTTAAAACAATTTATATTTTTTTATCAAAATAAGACATTGTCAAAAGTATTGGGAAAAGTCCTAAGGTCAAATTCTATAAAGTGGTAGGTCTAGTGGTATAAGTCATAAATATTTGAAGATTTTTTAACATTTGAAATTCAATTCATTTTCTGGGGCTAGAGATCTCATATTGGGCTCAAATTTGTAGGGTTGATTCTAGGGATATGTCAAATCAATATACAATTGATAGATCATAAATTGGGGGTCATTTGATTTGGTTTTGAAGAGATTGAATAATCCATCAAAAGGGGTTTTTAGACAAGGGCCCTTGACCTTAGATTTTCATTTGGAATCCTAGATTTGAGCTAGATTCTAAATTTAATTGATTGAATTTGAATTATCCAAATCAATCACAATGAATTGAAAGATTGTTATTATTTGGATATGATTGAAGGTTGATTGGAGATTAGATTGAAGTTTTGGATTGAAGGTTGATTCAATTATTGAATTGAAGTCTATATTGAAGTTTGGAATAAAATTTGAATTGAAGTATAAATTGAGGATTAACTTGAAGTTTGGATTGAAGTTAACTAGATGCTAAATTGAATTATAGATTAAAATCTAGATGGATCATATAATCTCATACAAAAATAAGGTTACATGTTATATAGAGAAATTTAAAAGGAGTATTAGTTCCTAAAAGTTAACAATATAGATTATGTTTACAAAAAATATAAAATTTTAGAGCATTAAATTTGTTTTGCATTTAAAATCTGGTAATATGCCGTCTCACTTGTAAAAATAAGTTAATTATTCTACTATAAATAAATAACTACAAAAATGAAATAAAAATCATAATATTATATAATTATAAAATATAAATTATTTGTAATCAATTAAGAGAAAATATTTCATTTTAATAAATTGAGTGATCCTATTTAATATTAGTCCAAGTGAAATAGCAAATTCAAATGGATCATCTTCACGTTGCATCATTCCAATGGCTATTCTATCTTTGTCAACTAATAAGCAAATAGAAATTCTCTGAAATAATAAATAAAAAACTCATAATAATATTTGTAGAAATATTTAGATTTGTTTATAATTAGTAATAAATTATGCAATATTTAATATATAAGATATTTAAATAAAAAAATTACATTTGATGCAGTACAATTAATTATAAAGTCGATTATCATATTTGTACTTAATATGTATATTTTTATAGCTGCATGAAAATTATAAATAATTTTTTTTAAATATTATAAAATAAAAAATGACTAAAATTAAATTAAGTTAACATCATTAAAATACCTGTTTGGGCTATATTTCGGTGCCCTTCACTCGAGCCAAGTATAATCAATAATTTTCCAACTTTAAAGATATTTTTAAGATGTACTTGGCTATGAGAGTAATGCTATATCAAATAGTGTATCTTTAAATAGTACATTTTCTGTCAGTATTGTGCCATCATAAAATGTAGTATAAATTTACATTATAAAATTAAAATAGTAAAGTCATAAATTAAAAAAATAAAATATTACTTGGGTAAAAACAAAGATATTTAGATAAGTATATATTATATGTAAATTTTATGATGAAATTGAACTTTTGAAAAAATATTAAAATATGATTTTTCTTCCGCAGTCAACCCAAACTTTGACTTATCATTATTTTTGAATTCTTATGATCATCTATAAAATATAATAAAAATATGATTTATTGATTGCACTATGAAGTAGATGATTTATTGATTGTACTTGGGTCGAGTGAAGGGTATCGAAATATAACCTAAGCAGGCATTTTAAGGTATGTAAATTAATTTAATTTAGCTATTTTTATAATATTTTTAAAAATATTTAATTTATAATTTTTATCCAACTATAAAAATTTACATATTAA
>NW_021319552.1:1091055-1095729 GCF_001605985.2 Dendrobium catenatum
GACATGTTATTATAAGATTTTTCTTTTGTCGCCAATCCAAGCTTTAACTTATCATTATTTTTGAATTTTTATGTTCATCTGTAAAATATAATAAAAATTATATTTCTTATATCATAATATAA
Source organism: Dendrobium catenatum (assembly GCF_001605985.2). Lineage (NCBI taxonomy): Eukaryota > Viridiplantae > Streptophyta > Magnoliopsida > Asparagales > Orchidaceae > Dendrobium > Dendrobium catenatum. The sequence goes on from NW_021319552.1 coordinate 1,091,178, forward strand.
ATTAAAAAAAATTATAAATAAATAATAAACTTATATAATTCAATTTTAAGATATATAACTAATGACATTGCTACTTGCTAAATGATATCTTATAATAATTTTTTGCAAAAATTGATAATCTTTTAAATATATTTTCTAGGATAAAAAATAATATATTAATTAATGATTAAGCTTCATTATTTTTTTTTAAATTTCCTATTAACTTTAAAAGTAAAAAGGAAGATAAAAATATATATAAACGGTGGTTTTAATCGCTTTTAAATTAGCCAGTGTTTTGCAAACTGCTATTTATATCTTTCTATAGTAGTTATTTTAAAACCTTTGATATACTATTATGAAAATATTAATTTTTTTATAGTGATTCATTTTATGATTGCATAATACTAATTATTAAAGTATAATTTAAAAATTAACTATTTGATATAATATTATTGAAGATAGAAAAAGATGTTGATATTCACATAAACATGTACATCTCAAGAAATACCGTTGAAGTATGAGATTTACTAATTATATTTGGCTCAAGTGAAGGGTACCGAAATAGTGCTTAAGCACACATTTTAAGGTATATAAATTAATTTAAATTTATTCATTTTTATTTTATAATATTTTTTTAAAAATATTTTATTAATAATTTTTATCTACTATAAAAATCTACATGTTAATGGAAATATAACAATCGACTTCGTAATTAATTGTATTGCACTAAATATAAGTTTTTGTTTTATTTAAATATCTTACATATTAAATATTATATAATTTATTATTAATTATAAATAAAACGTACTATCTAAATAATTTGTAAATATTATTTATTATTTCAGGAAATTTTTAGTTGCTTATTAGTTGATTAAGATGAAATAGTCATTGGAATGATGGAACATAGAGCTGGTCCACTTCGATTTGCTATTTCACTTAGACTAATATTGAATAGGATGACTCAATTTATTAAAATATTATATTTCTTTTAATTAATTATATATAATTTATTTTTTATAATTGGGTAATATTTTTATTTTAATTTTTATTTTTTTATAATTATATATTTACAGAAGAACAATTAACGTCATATTACCAAATTTTAAATACAAGACAAGTTTAATGACCTAACATATTATATTTCATAAGCCTATTTTATATTGTTATCTTTTAGGAACTAATATATTTTTTGAACTTTTCTATATAACATGGTTGTTGACTTTATTTTTATGTGAGATTATTAGGATTCATCCAGACTTCTACATGTTGATCTGATGGTTGATAATCATCTAGGTGTCAGTCATCTAGATTTCAAACTAAAATTCAATCTATATTTCAGTCCAACCTCTAGTCAATTTCAATCCATACTTCAAATTAAATTTCAAGTCAAACCTCATTCCATACTTCAATTGAAATCCCAATCCAGACCTTAATCCAGACTCTAATCTTAACCTCAATTCAATCATTGATTCAAACCTCAATCCTAAACTTCAATAAACCTGTAATCAAGCTTCTTTTCTATTTGTTGGAGAAAATTAAATCTCCTTGCAAATTCGATGTTCTCCTATTTTGTAATTGAATACTGCATTGAGAATAAAGTATTATTTTGGGAGACTAAGATATATTTTATAATAGATTTACAAATCATTACAACCACCCAATGTTTAAAATTGCATATTTGGGTATTGAGGCATTTTTCATTCGTGAGGCGAGGCGTAATCTTCAAGGCGTTTTGAGGCGTAAACCTCAAAATCAAAAGATTGCGTAAACATAAAATGATAAATTTGTTATATACTAATGAGTGAATAATATAAAACATAAAAAACATAAGATATGAAGTGAAATCAAAATATCTCAATAATAAGGCAACATGAAATATAGTTCAACTCAAAATTCTATCTTTTAGAAATCCCAGTATTCTTTTCATTAACATATAATTTCGATTTCCAAAAATAAATAGCAATGACATATCACATAAGAACTCATAAGTCATCAATACTGTCATCACTAAGGGGTTCTTCATTTGAATCATCATTATGTTGAACTGCTCTCTCCCCTTCCTCCTCTCCTATAGAGTCTAATGTCGGGCATTTACTTCAAGATTTATGTAAGTTTTAATATATATAGCGTGAGGCGTAAGCCTCATGCTAGTGAGGCAAGGTTGGCCCAACCAATTTGAGGCGCAAGCCTCATAAAAAAACTCGAGGCGTAAGCATCGAGGCATTTTTTACTGGAATTATGCAAAGGCGAGCCTCAGATTGCACAATTTTAAACTTACGAAAAGTCCAGCACACAGCAACAGAAAGTTAATATCAGCTTAGCCTAAAGCTAGCATTAATTGTCATAACAAACAAATCTAAATGTGTGTACTAGACTGTGTGGCTTGGAGATACCCTAGGCTTACTATTGGTTGAATTATTCTATGGATTATATTTAGTTTGTTAAAAGGTCAAGAGAATTTTATATTCAAATTTAAGTTCTAGTGTCTTTAATATTTTTTTAAGTTCATTTTTAGTTTGGATTTTAATTATTAAAATTGATTAATGATTGTTTTCTTAGAGTGATTTAATTAATCACTTTTTCAGTCATTATGTATTTGTTTGATGATTTATTGACAAGATATTATTTATTTGATTTTATGATTTAATAAATTTTTAATGGTTTATTGAATTTCTAATAATTTATTGAATTTTCTATTATTTATTCATTTTTAAGTACTATTATAAAATTAACTTAATATTTGTCTTCTTTCTGAATTTCATTTCAGCCTGCTGCCGATTGATTCAGGCAAGTAGTCCCAGCCCTGTCCGAGCACTATCGGCTTAGCCTTCTACCATCCCTCACCAGCCCAAATCCTCTAGACTGATTCTTCTTCTTGTTTCAAGTGGTTAAATCTAAGTTATTCCGATCATCACCTCCTTTAACTATCCGTCATTGCTGCTGCTTATGTATTTTCTGTCTCTCCTTATTCTACCTCACTACTATTTTTTTTTTCTGGTTCTCCTTTTACTAATGCATATATATATATATTTTTTGGTTCTCCTTTTACTAATGCATATAAAAGGCCTCAGCTTAAAATTTTTGTTATTGCCATCATGCCTGAAGGTGTAATTGTTACACAAGCTTTAGTTATAGAAACAAATTAAATTCGTGAGTTCCAAATTATTTGTTGCTGCAATTTAAAATCATATTCATGTAACATTTTATAAAAAATCATTCATCTGGAGATTAAAAGACTAGTTAAAAAACCAATCTACCCCGTTATTTAGGTGTTTTATTTAATTGAACTTGAGATTTTAAATGAGTTTAATAAGAGAAATAGAAATGGGGAATAGATCGACTACTCTTTTTTCTAGACTAAATAATACTAGAATCTTACTATTTTTTTTTTTTTTGCTCAACATGGGAAAAAAAAGTATATGCACCTGCAACGTGGGACATATATACTACTTTAATTTATTGCGATATATGTATAAGAGAAATAAAAATGGGGAATAGACCGACTACTCATTTTACTAAGGCTGGAAAAACCTACTTAAACATTTCAACGAATGCACTGGAAGAACTTATGACCGAACTCAACTTAAAAATAAGTGGGACCAATTAAATAAGGGTTGGAAGCTAAGCTAAGATTTGTTGCGAGACGAAACTGGAATTGGTTGGAATCCAATAAAAAAAATAGTTGAAGCTTCTAATGATTGGTGAAATGAAAAATTACATGTACCTCTCAAATGCGAAATCATTCAGTTTATAATCTAAATTCAAAACAACTCTTATGTAACATATCACATGATTCCTAATTAATCATTTATTGTACTTTAGGTTATGCCAAATGTGAAGAAGTTTTGTTTCAATGGAATACCACCAGAGTTGGGAGAAAAATTAGATCTTATGTTCAGTCGTATTGTTGCAACTGAGGAGAATATTTTGATTCTTAGTTCTAGTGTACTTCCCCCTGAACTAAATGATGATCACACAAACTCATCTAAAGAAGTGTACACTCAAGATGAACAAACACATTTTCCACATATTTCTACAAATGATCCTACAAGCAACTAAGATTCACAAAGATCACAACAAAGTGTCGTATTGTTGCATAAAAGAAAAGAATTAGAACTCCTAAGTCAGGGATTAGACAACTTTTTCTAAATCATGTTGAGGACCTCATAGATGCTGCAAAATCTATAAGTTCTGCCATAAATGCGTCGAATGACCAATGTAAATCATTTTCTAGCCTAGAGGTTTTAGAAGAGATCTCTAAAATTCCTGGTATTTTTGATGATTTTGAGTTATATGACTTACCCACATAATACTTTAAAGATAAGAATAGCAAGGTGATATTCATGGGAATACCTATGGAAAGAAGATTATGGTGGCTTTGAAGGAGATTTTGATTGAAATTTATGTTAACAACCCATCGAAGTAGATTATATGTTCTTGTACTTGATGCTCATGTGTCTAGTTTATGGTATAACTTATATGTCTACATTGTGTTTGTTTAGCTTGAAACTTGTTTGTTAAAACTGTTCTAGATACAATTATGTTCAATTGCTTTCCTAATTGTTCATGTACT
>NW_021319552.1:1095829-1101584 GCF_001605985.2 Dendrobium catenatum
TAAAATTTCCACTATTAAGTGCTACGAAAATATCAAAATTTTCGTAGCGATTATATCTCTAATGTAAGGTAAATGTCTTCAAGGTTTTAATAAAATAGAAATAACAATAATAGTATACTAATGAAAATTTAAGTAATATATGACATCAAATTTATTATAATAGAAAAGAATTGGATAAGGGGTTTGTTTATTGTTGCGTCCTAGAGTATTCGCAGCGATAGAGAAATATATAGTTTAATATCTTAGCATTATACGAAGTTTCAGCACACAAGCAGATAAGAGAGAAGGTGTAACATTCATAAGAGACACTAGAGTTTTTACGTGGAAACCCCTGAAAAGGGAGAAAAATCACGCGGCATGGCCCAGTTTGAATGAATCCACTAGTATTTACAGTCGATTACAAATGAGGCCCTTCCTTGAGAGAAGGCCTTGGCTTGATGGTACAAATGTACATCATATAGAGTGCATCAAATGGTGGGAGTTACAATATAGACATGTTTGTTTGGTCGGCAAAACCATAATCGATAGGATAGTGGTCGGAAAGATTGTTGTCTGGTGATGGAGGTCAGAATGACCATAGTAGATGATGGAGGTCGGAAGGACCATAGTCGGCAGGAGTCAGGGGTCCTAAAGACCGTAGTTGGCAGGAGACCGGGGTCAGAAAGACCGTTGTCTGGTGATGGAGGTCGAAAGGATCATAGTAGGCGAAGGAGATAGGAAGGACCGTAGTATGCAAGAGATCGATATCAAAAAGACCATTGTATGTCTATGTAGGTCGGAATGAGCGTAGTAGGCGATGGAAGCTGGAAGGACCATAGTCAGCATGAGACAGGGGTCCGAAAGACCATAGTAGTAGGGTGGTACTTCAGTAGAACTCTAAGCATCAGGCAGTGGTCTGACAGAAGTCCATACCTCAGGTGGTGGTACGGTAGAAGTTTGGGCGTCATGTGATGGTTTGGGAGAAGTTCGGGCCTCAAGTGGTGGTCTGGCGAAACCCAAGGCCTCAAGTGGTGGTCCAGCGGATCTCAAGGCCTCAGGTGATGGCCCTGGCGAAGCAACGACGTCAGATGGTGGTCCGGCAGAGGTGAGGGCCTCAAGTGGTGGTTTAGCGAAGCTCAAGGCCTCAAGTAGTGGTCCGGCAAAGCTCAGAACCTCAAGTGGTGTTCCGACGGAGGTGATGGCCTCAAGTGGTGGTCGATAGAGCACTGACGTAGGGCGGTGGTCCAACGGATGTGAAGGCCTCAAGTGGTGGTCCAGCAAAGGTGAGGGCCTCAGGTGGAGGTCCAACAAAGAAACGACATCAGGCGGTGGTCCGGTGGAGGTGAGGGCCTCAAGTGGTGGTCCAGCGGAGCAACGATGTCAGGCGGTGGTCCGACGGAGGTGAGGGCCTCAAGTGATGGTCCTACGAAGGAGAAGGCCTCAGGTGGTGGTCCGGCGGAACTCAGGTGGTGGTCGAGAAGAGGTCTTTTTATAGATTTCTGGAGTGGCATGACCCATAAATAGGTGAGAGATCAAGGGTAAAAGGGCAGTGGTTGGATGGACGGCCTATATTGAATCCCTTGATCGTGGACCGTTCGTCAGATATTTCAAGGTCTTAATGATGTCAGAATTTGGCGATCTTTGGCTCGTTTGATTTGTCTCGTTGAGCCGCTCAATTCAATTATAAGCACTTAATGTTTGGAAACCGTTTGGAAATCTAAATTGTGGTTCAAATCCTCCAACAATGCTTGAGACCTTGATCTGGACCCATTTGGGCTCGAATTGAGTCAAACTTAGTGTTGTTGGATTCGTATTTTTGAGGCGTTCAAATTGACTATAAGTTTGCTAAAATCAAATTTCAGATGGTCTACGATTTAATTTTTGAAGTTTTCAACTCAATTTTGCTTCAAGATTCATGATGGATAAAGACTGCTTTTTGTGACATATCTTTTATAAAGAATAAAAGTATATAATATATATAAAATATGCATAATACAATTTTAAAAGAAAAAACATCATATTATTAATATTTTATTTATATTTTCTTTAATAAAAAAGTATTATTGTACGCCTATAAATAATTATAATTAATAATAATATTAGCAAAAAGTTGTATTTTTTTCTTAAAAATATCGTAAAAAAATACATTAATATAACTTTTAAATTCAATATTAAAATATATAGAATTTTCCTCTATAGAATTAATAATCCCATAAAAATAATCAATTCACATTTAGAATAAAAGTTGTGTCAAGATGACAAAAAAGTGTTGAAATTAGAATGTCTTTATTTTATTGGAATTAGATTTTAATTATCACTTTGGATTATATATATATATAACAAAAAGGTACTAGCCAAAATTCATTCACTAAAAAAGAAGTAATAAAACAAAGAACCAGTATTCATTAGCCGAGGCACCATGGATACAGAGAAACCAGAAACAAAAACTGAAAGGATTTCAATAAACAAAACACGAGAAAACTGGAGAAAGTAATAAAACACTTTCACTACTAATAAATTAGACTTTCCCAATGCTTTTTCTAGCCTACAACAGCGGTTTAAACATCTGCGAAATTATTCACAATGAATTAAAATCCATTGCATACCCACTGCATATGCGTTTGCTGGAGAAAGGCTTTAGCAACAATTTTAAAACTGCTGCTTTAGGGGAGATTTAGCAACGCTTTTTAGTAGGTGTTAAAACCATTGCAAAAAGATAAGACTGATTAAAAAATGAAAAAAAAAATAAATTTTCTGATTAAATAATACATATACTTCAACATACTAGTAAAAATATCGGTGAATTAAATGCACGTGATTAAAATTGAAATTTATATTATAAATATTTTAATTATATTATCATTGTTAAGATGAAAAAAAAACATTAAATATATTATTATTAATAAATATAAACACTAATGATTATTTGCATATGCACAAAAACTACATGAATAAAAATTAAAAATATTAAAATTTAGTGAAAACGTGAAATTAATTTTTTCTAGTATATCATCATAAGAAAACTAGTTAGTATATCATGATCAGTTTTCAATATAATTGTAACAAAGATTAAAAAAATAGAATAGAGGCAACTACAACTTATACCAAATCTTATCAATATATTATAATGATCAAGCATTGAAGCTTATTAAATGTTCCAAACTAGAAATTCCTTCCTTGGACTCCTTCAGGGTGACTTATAACCTGGCTGAAAATGTAGTATTTTTTGTCTGACATGGTGTAATGATATATTTTCGAGTGTTTTCTTTTAGAAAAGTGCAGCCACTTAAAGCCATGGTAAGTTCAAACTCATCTCTGAGCATATGCAGTACCTTTCTTCACGAATGCATGCCCTCAAGTCATAAACTGCCAAAGCAAATCTTAAAATGCAAAGACCCTATTATTCAAATAGAAATAAGAGATTTCATAATGCCACATATAATCTTGAACAGTTAAAACTTAACGAAGCCACCACAGTATGTTTGATTAGATATAAAGAACATACAAATGAGCAGAAAATTTTCAGGGCTTGCAGAATATACCCATTATACATTGATATCATACAACTTTCTGATATTAGTTAAGTTTTGATTGCCACAATCACTACATACACGAACCTCACAAGCATACCAAGATGCCATAAACATGCACAAAATGCAAGGCAAACATCATTTTGTACACAATAAATTGCGAGTAACAACGAGCAGCTTACCTAGCATTTCTTGAGAACAGCAGTGGATGAGGAGCAAAACTTAACACTAAAAAAATATGAAATTCATAAGCAATTGTTTGAAACAAAAACCCAAGTACTTCAAAGAAAAGTATGCGATCATATCCAAATGATCATAAAACAAAAATGAGTAGAGAAAAAAAAAACTTTGGCCATGTTATCCGTCAGCATTCTCAAGAGTTGAGAAAAAAAAAGAAGAAGAAGAAAACTGAACACACTAAAAATATCTAAGATATCAATCCTAATTAAACAAGAGCATAAAGTAGATTAACAAGGTTTGATCATGAATGGGCAAACTCAATAGAATACAACAACAACATCAAGAATTTAGCCCACTATGTGGGGTCGGCTATATGAATCTATTTTCTCCATTGTGTCATGTTAAAAATCAAATTCTCATCATCCAATTCAAAATCAAAAGCAAGACTAATACTTACAAGCACCCCTTTCAACCTAAGGTGGTACTAAGTATTCCAACAATATTAAGCATTGAATATCATTACTTAATCTTAATCAAAAAGTATATGAAAAGAATTATATTAATCTAAAGGCTTAGAATTTTTTTTATATATAGATTTGCCATGTGACATCACGATCGAACTATTCGATCTAATTAGCATCTTTAAAAATTTTAAAAATTGTATATATTCACTGGTGAGTAAACCTCATGTAGGTTTGTGCCAAGAAAGTTTTGGGTGCTTCCACCAATCGATGCCATTATACTCATCTCTAGAGCTTGCGATGGTTGCTCTCCAGTTATGCCTCTGATCCAAGCTATCCAAGCTATGCCTTTGATCCACCTCCTATTTTAACTTAATATAACTCAATTTCATATGCTACTTTGTTAATTTATTCACTTGGGCAAATAAATCTTTTGACACTTTTTTTTTCCACGTTGAGTTCTACCTCCTCATCCATCTACACTATAGAGCCATTCGCTCCTTCAAATGTTGCAGGATATTCCTTCCCCCTAAAAAATCCTATATTTGCTTAGTAATGTAATTTTCTTTAAATCTCATATTCATGTTGGTAGCAAGTATCCTCCCGAGATTTTTTTCAAGAATAATATTCAACTAATGGTAATAACCTCCAATGTGTGTCAAATTGCAATAATTCTTTAGCGGTGATTCTCTTGAATAGTAAAATTATTAATTTGAAAACATCCTTAATATGTTTTCTAATTATTAAATTCTTTGGTGGTCAGCTCATACCGCTAGTACTCAAGGACTATCTTAAAGGCAAGTGAAAAAAATCTTTATTTCTCTTCTTAACTCCAAAAATGCCTTGCTATATTCTAAGCAAGTGAAAAAATATTCTGATGTGTTTGTGTACGTTCTAATAAATTTTAGGGATTTTTAGGAGGATAAACAAATGAACTCAAATTGTCCTGACTACTCATGTTTAGATAGTTTTTCTTCATCACTACATTCTTTGGCTAGACAACATTATTCTATTCATTTTACCCTCATTATTTGGTAATACTTATAGATTTCCTTCTATGAATATATTTAGACTTTCCATTGCAAGAGTGTTGGTGGAGGTGGATGTAACCCAACAATTTTCTTGTTCAATCTAGATTGATTCAAAAGATTGATTACTATAAAAATATGGTAATAAAAAAGGCCTAACGATTTGTAATTATTGCCACTTATGTAGGCATAAAGATTATTTCGATACGTGTTAAAAATCATAATTAACAATGTTCATAATTAAAGACCCTATCATTGACTTAAACACAACCTCTCCGGCTCTCCTTAAAGCAATCATTATAAATATGGCTACTTCTTTATTTTATCATTTTTTCCTAGCACCTCCTTCAGAAAATCAACTATAAAAACAACTTAAAAAGTTAGTGGACCTACTTTTACTAGAATAATTTTTCATTGGAGTTCAGCCTTCTGACAAAAGTAGGAGAAAATACACTAGTAAAATGAAACACAAGAAAAATTCCTTCAATTGAGTGAACTTTCAACTTTAACAAAAGCTTTTCACCAAGGGAACTGAATAGTAAAAGAAATAAATAATTAGAACAAGTTAATGCAATGT